>NW_007247445.1:14594-14977 GCF_000164805.1 Carlito syrichta
GTCTGGGTGACAGAGTGAGACTCCAACTCAAAAAAAATAAAAAATAAAAATAAATAAAAATAATTAATAAAAAATAAAATAAAGTGATTCAAGACATTTTTAATAAAAGAATGGAAAAAGGATATCAGACAAATAAAAATCAAAGAAAGCAGAAGTCAAATTCAAAATCATAAAAGCATACAGAAATCCTAAGAGGACATTCAGAGACTTTTAATAGTGGTTATCAGAAATAGATGTCAACAGGAATTGGATAGAATATTGTCAGGGGAATAATTTTTATATGTTCCAATAAGAACTGTGTGAACGTTGTCTGTTTTTTAGCGATGAGACAAAAAATGAATGAAGCTGGAACTAGCTTTTTTTTTTTTTTTTTTTTGAGTTGG
>NW_007247445.1:14997-60683 GCF_000164805.1 Carlito syrichta
CCGCAGCCTCGCCTGCTGGGCTCCGGCGATCCTTCCGCCTCAGCCTTCCGAGTAGCCGGAATTACAGGCATGTGCTACCATGCCTGGCTGATTTTTTGATTTATTGTAGAGATGAGGTCTCGCTGCCCAGATGGGTCTCGAACCCGCGGGCACAGGCAATCCACTCACCTCAGCCTCCCAAAGGTGCGGGATTACAGGCTGAGCCACCGAGCCCGGCTGGAACTAGCTTTAAGTAGAGCTGCAATTGAAAGACAACACTCTCCATTGGCCCAAAGCCAGCCATAGCAATGACAAGGCTTTCTGTACATGAGCAATGGATCCTGTCTCACGTGACTGCAGATTAGTACTCTAAAATCACAAGGAATTCTGAATGCCTTAGTGCTTGCCTGAAATCTAACTGTAGGAGTCAGACTGGGACTTCTACAATAAACTCCAGCTGTTTTACTGAGCTGTCTCTCAAATAGATGAGAAGTACTAATTGTTATTGAGTGGATTTCAGGACAAGCCAATAGCTAACTGACAAACCTTTGTAAGATTTTGAGAGAGACAATCTCATTTGAATGACTCATTTAAAAAATTTTTTAAACAAAGTTTATTAGAAAGAGAAGGGAGAAAAGAAAGGAGGACATGCCAGAGCTGGCACGGGCGAAGGAAACCGCCGACTCATTTTTTTGTTGTTGTTAGAAACATGGTAAAAAGTTCCTATGCAGATCATATATTCGGATTGAAGCTTACAATTTTTGGAGCTCTCTTTAACCCAAAAAGCATACAATTACAAATAGAAATTTATTCATAAAAGTGACTATTTATTTAGAATAAAATAGATTTCAACAAATTACTAGAAATTTCTAGAGTTGGATTCTTTTCTTGTGAGTTCTTTTTTAGAAAAGTATTTGAAAGGCTTACCCAAGAGATTTCGGCCTATAACTTGGTGACTGCTCTTTACCTAGAGCATTCTCAAACTCCCAGAATTCCTAATACTTGAAGGTCTTTGTAGATGAAGACCATAAAATTTAAACTTCATTAACTTCATCATAAATCTTTATCTAGCAAAAATAATACCACTAACCTAACATCTTTTAAATGAGTAATGGTATCGTTTTCTCTTATTCATAGTACAAGTATCTGCTAGGTGAATGGCAAGATGTTGTCCTAGGATGATATGATGAGTCCCCGATGGATGATGATACGTATAAGAAACAATCAAGCCGGGCTTGGTGGCTCAGCCTGTAATCTGAGCTCTGTCTCTCAAACAGATAAGAAGTGCTAATTGTTATTGAGTGGATTTCAGGACAAGCCAGTAGCTAACTGACAAGACTTTGTAAGATTTCGAGAGAGACAATCTCATTTGAATGACTCATTTAAAAAAATTTTTAAACAAAGTTTATTAGAAAGAGAAGGGAGAAAAGAAAGGAGGACATGCCAGAGTTGGCACGGGCGAAAGAAACCACCAACTCATTTTTTAGTGGACTCAATTCCACTCAATAACAATTAGCACTTCTCATCTGTTTGAGAGACAGAGCTGAGGTGAGTGGATTGCCTGAGCCCGTGGGTTCGAGACCCACCTGGGCAACTTGGCAAGACCTCATCTCTACAATAAATTAAAAAATTTGCCGTGCACAGTAGCATGTGCCTGTAGTTCCAGCTACTTGGAAGGCTGAGCGGCAGGATCGCCGGAGCCCAGCAGGTCGAGGCTGCAGTGGCCAGGAGCAGCCACTGCACTCCAGTCTGGGCGACAGAGTGAGACTCCAATTCAAAAAAAAAAGAAACAATCAGCCCCGTGTTGAACTTGAAAATCATTTTAAAACTGTCTTTAACCTTACTGTGATGACTGACTTTCCTAATGTATTAAGTTTTCTTGACTAAATTCCCAATTATTCAGTCAAATATTCATCTAGGTGTTGCTCTGAAGGGAT
Source organism: Carlito syrichta (assembly GCF_000164805.1). Taxonomy (NCBI): domain Eukaryota; kingdom Metazoa; phylum Chordata; class Mammalia; order Primates; family Tarsiidae; genus Carlito; species Carlito syrichta. The sequence continues at coordinate 16,914 of NW_007247445.1, forward strand.
TTTGCGGATATGATTAAAGTCCCTGATCTCCTCTACCTAAATGGTAAGGGAGATTATCCTGGACAATAGGTGAGCCAGACTTAATCAATGGAAAGAACTTGACCAAGTATGGTGGTTCACACCTGTAATATTGGCACTTTGGAATGCCAAGGTGGGAGGAAAATCTGAGATCAGTAGTTTGCTACTTCCTCTCTTCCAAAAAATATATATATGTGCCAGGCATGGTGATATGTCCCTATAGTACCAGCTACTCAGGAAGCTGAGACAGGAGGATTGCTTAAGCCTAGGAGTTAAAGCTGCAGTGAACAATTAATATGATTGTGACACTGCTTTCCAGCCTGGGTGACAGAGAGAGACCCCATCACAAAAGGAAAAAGAAAAATAAAGGCCTTAAAAGCAGACAAAGTTTTCTGGAAGCAAGGGAAGAAATTCCTCCACGGGATATTTCCTGCTGGTTCCCAGCCTGCCTGTGGTCTCCACTTTGTGACTTAGCCCTGCACATTGAACTTGCTAGCCAGTCCCTCAATCCAAAAACCAGTACCTTGTCATAAATCTCAGTAACGGATTTGCTGGTTTATCTCCCTGGTTCAACCCTGACCAAGACACTTGCCATGAAGAACACTGTTTACCACAGAAGGAGGGCTGTGTCCTCACCAGGATGTACAGCCTGTTGTGTCAGGGTTCCTATGCACTAAATTAAATACACAGCATACCTTCCAGTACCCTCAACCTCCCAGTTGGGCACTGGCTTAGGAACCTTGAGCCTCCCCTGTGAATAAATGCATCAAGTTACATCCCTCTTTAAATCATCTGAAGGCTCCCCTTTATCTTAACCATTTAAGATAAACCAAATCCTTGCTGATACAGTTTGGATGCTTGTCCCCTCAAAAACCTCATGTTGAAATGTGGTCCCAAGCTTTGGAAGGGGGTCCTCATGGGAAGTGATTTGGTTACAGGAGCAGAACCCTCATGAATGGTTTCCTACCCTCGTGGTATTAGCAGTAATAATTAAATTCTCACTCTGGCAGTTAACACAAGAACTGGTTGTTCAAGAGAGCCTGGCAGCCGGGCACGGTGGCTCAGCCTGTAATCTCGCGCCTTGGGAGGCTGAGGTGAGTGGATTGCCTGAGCCTGAGGGTTCGAGACCTACCTGGGCAACTTGGCGAGACCTCATCTCTACAATAAATAAAAAATCAGCCGGATGTGGTAGCACACGCCTGTAGTTCCAGCTACTTGGAAGGCTGAGGCGGAAGGATCGCCGGAGCCCAGCAGGTCGAGGCTGCGGTGGCCGGGAGCAGCCACTGTATTCCAGTCTGGGCAACAGAGTGAGACTCCAACTCAAAAATAAAAGAGAGAGAGAGAGAGCCTGGCGCCTCCTTTTCTCTCTTGCTTCCTCTCTCACCATGTCTCATGCTGGGTCTCCTTCCCTTTCCGCCATGATTGTAGCTTCCTGGGGCCTCACCAGAAGCTCAGCAGATGCCAGCGCCATGCAGAACTGTGAGCCAAATAAACCACTTGTATTTATAAATTACCCAGCCTCAGGTATTCTTTATAGCAACACATCATGGACTAAGTCACCTGCCCGGGTAATTTGACCCTACACAGCGAGGCCTCAGATCCTTCCATCTCACCTCATCCTGGTCTCCTCTGTTCACTCCACCCCAGCAGCAGTGACCTTCTGTCTGTCCTTGGAACTGTGGTTGGAGGGCTCTTAAAAAAACACTTCAAAACATATATCACAATTAAATGTTCCAATTTGTTAATGCAAAACGTCATGTTCAGTACCTGCAGCTAAAACCACAAGCCCCTTCTTGTAACACTGTACTCAATGCCTGCAGCCAAAACCACAAGTTTGTGCTATTATTACAAAAAGTACAAAACCTTACACCATGAAAAACCCCTTCCCCACAAACCCAATGTAAAACCTATATAAACTGAGACTCGTCTGCAACTGGGGCCCAGCCTTTGTGAGTGGAGTCTGCTGGGCCCACCACCGGCATTACAGTTATAATGCAGCTTCCTGATTATCAGCCTTGGTGCCACTGTCTCTCTAATTTGTTTTCCCACAACAGAACATGTCAACTTTGTTCCCATGTCAATGGCTTCATACTTCTGTTTCCTGTGCTTGGACTATTCTTCCCCAAAATTTTTGTAGAATTTCATATTTTAGGATTTGACTTAAAAGTCAGAGAGAACTTCAAGGAATCTCCTCCTTATCTTGCTTTGCTACATGATCTTGCTTCATTTCTTCATAGCTCTTATGAATACCACTATTCAAACATATTTTCCTCTTTCGTTTGTTTACTTATTTATTACTCATCTCTCCTTCTAGACATAAACTCAATGGGGAAAAAGACACTGTCTGCCTTTCAAAAAAAATGAACAAATGAATGAGGGAAACTCCATGCAAGCCAAGGGGCCAGCTCATGTCTAAATCTTGAAATTAATGCATTCTGGAGATGTAGGGGATCTCTAGTGTTGATAAAAGGGTGATTCTCCATAGGATGTATATACATATCCACCCATATTGCCATACCCCAGCTCTTAAAAGTCCACATCTAGCATGATCAGTAAACATTCACATTTGCTGTTTTATACCTAGAAACGTATGACATTTCTATATTTATCATTTCATTTTATAGTTGGCTGCCTGACAAGGGTTGTTATCATGATAATCAGAAGGTGATTTAGGAGTGATGAAAGGGCCACCCATGGTGGCATGCACCTGTAATCTCAGCATTTTGGGAGGCAGAGGCAGGAGGATTGCTTGAGGCCAGGAGTTTGAGACCAGCCTAAGCAACGTAATAGTACATCATCTGTACGATTGTTTAAAAATTACGTGGACGTGGTGACATGCACCTGTACTCGCAGCTAATTGGGAGACTGAGATGGGAGAATCAGGAGGTTAAGCCTGCAGTGGGCTCTGATCACACCACTGTATTCCAGTCTGGAAAACAGAACCAGATGCTGTTTCAAAAGGAAGGAAGGAAGGAAGGAAGGAAGGAAGGAAGGAAGGAAGGAAGGAAGGAAGGAAGATGGGGGTTGGGGAGAGAATGAAAGATGTGGTGGTCATGAAGTTATCCAAAACATTTTATCTAAAATAAAATGATTCAGGGATCTTAATGTAGCAGGGTTGGTGTACATGTTGTCTTCTGGTCATTTCCTTGCCTACTATCTGGTGTTTAACTTATCATGTACAATAGTGAAAAAGATCACAAAGACACTCTGGCACAAGAGATTAGGTGGCTATGTAAATATAGTACATGGTGGCCGGCTGCCATTAGTCTCTACACATGCAGTTTTCTGGAAAATCCTCAGTGACCCTCATTCCGATCTGGCTCTGAGTACCCCAGACAACTCCTTCTCTATCAGAATTTTAAGTGCATGAGAATCACTTGTGGATCTTGTGAAATGGAGATTCTGATTCAACCAACCTGGGATGTGGTTTGAGATGCCACATTCCCAGTTCCCAGGGAATGCTGCTGTCTACTGCTCTCATTTGATGTTAAGGTTCTAACTCTTAAGTCAGAGCTCTATATCAGTGTTGTCAAGCACTGTGGGATTTCAGTCACCACAGGGTCACAGTTAGAGAAAAACAGGTCAGTGGCTAAGAGTGGTGAAGACTGATTCACATACTCTTCACAGCCTTCATGTGACCCTAAAATAATGTTTGCAAGGGACCTGATGGATCTTTTAAAAATGTTTTTCACATATTCATCACTTCTGGTTTGTTGACCCCAAATTTTGGTGTGTGTATTTGTGAATTTTATGTTAATTTGGTGTTTACATGATCAAGGACAATATAATAGGAATAACTTCTACTTCTAAATTACCTCTGAGCTTTGTGCTCACCTTGGATCTTCAGTTCTAAAATTTTCTAGGGTGACCCATGTGTAGCAATCTCTCATTTCTTGCTTAAAATGAATACATCTATAAGTGCTTTCTTCCTGCATTTTACTTATTGACTCAAGTAAGAATTTTCACATACTATTGAAGGTCATTTTTCTTTACTGTTACTAGATGGAGGGTTATATTCTGAAACATAGATACATACTAATTTAGCTCTTACTAAAAGCCTGTTAGTATTTTTTTTTAACCATAGCTTACTGCCAACATGAGAAATTGTGTGTTTAAATGAAAAACTATGAATTATCTCCAGTGCATTCTTTTGGGTTGTCACATTCTGGTTGAGTTCACTGTTTTTGAACTATTTTGTTCTTCATTGCAAATTGCTGGTAACAGATGAATATGCAAACTCTGCCTGAAGATTTGACTGACTCCATTTCTCCTTGAAAACATCAGTTTTGGTCCCTACCTGCAAACTGGCCTGGAACCTGTTACCACGTCAGCCCTGGCCACATGTTAATCCTAGCAGTTGCCCTCAATATTTGACTACAATTCTCCAAACTCATGGTTCCCATTGTTCTCCCTCTTGCCTGAAGACATTACCAGGACTCAAAGCCTGACTCTCAGATCACTGTCCAGGCTGTCTGTTACTTGCCACTGACCCTTTGTCTTTAAGACTCAATACTGACCCTTGCTGTTACCCAGCAATGTAAGGGTCCAGGTGTTTTGCAGGAGCAGCACCAGCAAGGACCTCCAAGAGGCTGCCCTGAGCCTCTCTTCTGCCCTACCAGGAGGCTTAGAATACATCAACACTGGGTTGTCTAGCGATGAGTGGCATGTAATCATCCTGAGCAAAAGGGGGCAGAAATGTTGAGCTCCACCAGAGTCCTGTGCTCCTGGAGGAGCACAGCCAGTGAGAAAATTCCACCACCATTTTGTGTTCCAGAAACAGCCACCCACAGAAGACCTCTCTGTTCTCACACGTTCCCAGAAAAGATACTCTCCATCTTTCCTCATAACTCCCCCCGAGACTCATGGACACCTCTTTGAAAGCTCATACCTCCTTCCTTTTCTTGGGGCTGTTCCTCTTTAAGGAACATTCTCCCTCTTGCAACAGGCTGTAACTTCTTAGTTGTAACTTCTTAGTTACCTGCATTTTGTGTTTGACAGAACAGCAGAACAATCCACCGGTGGTATTCTTACAACAGCATTTTCTCCACACTGGATGCTGCAACTGATTTTACAGATGAAAGATGAGTGAGTTCTGAGGAATTTGTGGGGAAAATCTGACCCAGAGCCAGTTCCAAGCAGTCTCCAGGTTTCTGAATCAGGGATATCAAAGAGGCAATAAAGGTGTAGATAGCTGAGGACTCACTTTCAGAAAGTGCTGGAAACTCTGGGATTTCAGACACTCCTGTTCTGGGTCCTTCCTGAAGTATTTCTTAGGGTTTAGAAGGAATAGGGCTTTGTTCACATTAGGCAGCTCCTCCAGGGCTCCGTGGCACAAGGACCTGAAGGTGCATTCACAACAGCAGATTTTAGGAGAGGAAAAAAATAAAATAAAATATCATTAATTTCTTGGAAGGTGCTGGCACATTTCCAAGTAAACTTTTATAAATGTTACCTTCCTGTCACTCAGCATGCACAGATGCAGTGCTCAGCAAACCCCATAAACACAGCTACACAAAATAAATTTGAGGGCCTTTTCATTCAAAAAGAACCAAAAGGAACTCAAGGCATCACATTTATTTAGCATTTTGTATTTTTCTGCTATTTTCCCTTGAAAATGAATATTTTATAGTTTTGGGAAAGCTCCAGTCCCTTTTACCTACAAGAAAATTGTATCCTTTGTGAAATGGAATCTTGTTTTATTTTCAGTGTTCAGTTTAACAAAACATCTAAAATTCTGACTTTTCAGGTCCATTTTGTTATAAAGTAAATCAGAGCAGTGTTATTGCATTTACTATGAACATAGTGATATGATGGAAACCTAGTTTAATCATGCTCTTAAAAGCAAAGTCTTGGACAAAGTGAAAAAGTTTTCCCTTTGCTTCACGTGATAATGGACAATGGAATAGAATTGAGATTCCAGTAGCAAATCCTCAGTTTCTCAACCAACTCATCTTCGACAAAGCCTCCACCACCTACCACTGGGGAGAGGAGAATCTATTCAGTAAATGGTGCTGGGAAAACTGGCTGACCACATACAGAAGATTGAAACAGGATCCCTATCTATCCCCGTACAAAAAAATTAACTCTAAATGGATCAGAGACCTAAATGTAAAACCTCAAACCATAAGAATCTTAGAAAATGAAGGACATACCCTCATGGAAATTGGAATTGGCATCCAATTCCTGAACAAAACCCGAAACCCACAGGCCATAAGAGAGAAGATAGACAAGTGGGACCTCATTAAACTGACAAACTTCTGCAAAGCCAAAGAAACTATCAAGAGGGCAGGGAGACAGCCTACAGACTGGGAAAAAGTATTTGCCAACTCCAGGTCTGACAAAGGCTTAACATCTTGGATCTACAAGGAACTCAAACATGCTGAAAAGAAAAAAACGAACAACCCCATTATAAAATGGGCAAAAGATATAAACAGACACTTCTCAAAGGAAGACACCCGAGCAGCCAACAGACACATGAAGAAATGTTCAACCTCACTAATCATCAGGGAGATGCAAATCAAAACCAAACTGAGATACCACCTAACTTCATTCGGAATGGCAATTATCAATAACTCAAAAACTAACAGTTGCTGGAGAGGATGTGGCAAAAAGGGAACACTTCTACACTGTTGGTGGGAGTGCAAACTAGTGCAACCTCTGTGGAAAACAGTATGGCGATTCCTAAAAGCTCTGAATATTGACCTCCCATATGACCTCACAATTCTCCTACTGGGAATATACACTGAAGAACTCAAATCACTGTATAAAAAAGATACCTGCACACGTATATTTATCGCAGCATTGTTCACAATAGCAAGAACCTGGAAGCAACCATGCTGCCCATCAAAAGAGGACTGGATTTAAAAAAATGTGGTACATATACACGATAGAATACTACGCAGCAATAAAAAAGAACAAAATCATGAATTTCGCAGCAACCTGAATGGAAGTAGAGTCTATAATACTGACGGACCTCTCTCAGAAACAAAGATCTGGGTATCACATGTTCTCACTCATATAGTGGACCTTGAACATCCAACGTAATACTATAAGAAAATGACTGACAGTGGTGGGAAACTATGAGGGGGAAGGGGAAGGGAGATGGGATTAACAGTAGTAAATAACTGTCTGGGGACGGGGAGATACCTCTTATCAACAAGGGTGCCTGAACAAAGCATATTTGTATACCTAACCCTTAACTGTACCCCACAATATCATAATAAAAAATATTGATTATAAAAAAAGAAAGAAAAAACCCTCAAACATCTAGGCATAGATGGAACATACCTCAAAATAGTAAGAGCCATCTACAAGAAACTCACAGTCAGCATACTGCTAAACAGACAAAAACTGGAACCTTTTCCCCTGAAAACTGGAACAAGAAAAGGATACCCCCTCTCACCTCTCCTGTTCAACATAGTTTTGGGAGTTCTAGTTAGAGCAATCAGAGAAGAGAAGGTGGTCAAGGATATCCAAATAAGAAAAGAGGAAAACAAGTTATCCCTCTTTGCAGATGACATGATTCTATACCTCAAAAACCCAAGAGAATCTGTCAAAAATCTCCTTGCACTAATAAGGACTTTGGCAAAGTCGCACAGTGTAAAATAAATGTGCAAGAGACAATCGCATTTCTATACACTGATAATAAACAAACGGAAACCCAAATAAAAAGCACAATTCCATTCACAACAGCCACAAAAAAATGAAATACCTTGGCATCTTCCTAACCAGAGATGTGAAAGTCCTTTAGAGTGGAAACTACAAAACACTGCTCAAAGAAATCAAAGATGACACAAACAAGTGGAAAAAATATTACGTGCTCATGGATTTGAAAGAATCAACATTGTTAAGATGTCCATCCTACTTAAGATAACCCACAGATTTAATGCAATACCCATCAAATTACTAGCAATATTCTTTTCAGAACTAGAAACAACAATACAACAATTCATATGGAAACAGAAATGACCATGAATAGCCAAAACAATCCTCAGAAAAAAATTAAAAAAAAAAACAGAAAGTATCACACCCCCAAGACTTTAAGTCTTATTATAAAGCTACAATAATCCAAACAGCCTGGTATTGGTACAAGAACAGGCATATAGACCAATGTAATAGATTTGAGATTCCAGAAACAAAACCTCAATTTCTCAACCAACTCATCTTCAACAAAGCCTCCACCACCTACCACTGGGGAGAGGAGAACCTATTCAGTAAATGGTGCTGGGAAAACTGACTGACCACATGCAGAAGATTGAAACAGGATGCCTACCTATCCCCATACACAAAAGTCAACTCTAAATGGATCAGATATCAAAACGTAAAACCTCAAACTATAAGAACCTTAGAAAATGAGGAAGACTCCCTTATGGAAATTGGAATTGGCAACCAATTCCTGATCAAAACCCAAAGTGCCCATGCCATAAGATAGGATAGGCAAGTGGGACCTCATCAAACTGACAAGCTTCTGCAAAGCTAAAGAAATCATCAAGAGAGCAGGGAGACAGCCCACAGACTGGGAAAAAATATTTGCCAACTCCATGTCTGACAAAGCCCTAACACCTAGGATCTACGAGGAACTCAAACATGCTGAAAAGAAAAAAAACAGCCCCATTACAAAGTGGGCAAAAGATATGAATAGACAGTTCTCAAAAGAAGACATAGGAGCAGCCAACATATACATGAAAAAATGTTCAACCTCACTAGTCATCAAATAAATGCAAATTAAAACTACACTGAGATACCACCTAACTCCAGTCAGAATGGCCATCATCAATAACTCAAAAAATAACAGATGCTGGAGAGGATGTGGCAAAAACAGAACATTTCTTCACTGTTGGTGGGAGTGTAAACTAGTACAGTCTCTGTGGAAAACAGTGTGGTGATTCCTAAAAGTTCTAAAACGCAACCTTCCATATGATCCCACAATCCTCCTACTAGTAATATACCTGGAAGAACTCAAATCACTCTATAAAAAGATACCTGCACACATATGATCACAGCATTGTTCACAATAGCAAGAACAAGGAACCAACCATGCTACCCATCAAAAGAGGACTAGATTTTTTAAATGTGGTACATATACACAATGGAATATTGCACAGCCATAAAAAAGAACAGACTCATGAACTTCGCAGCAACCTGGATGGAATTGGAGTTTAAAATACTGAGTGATCTTTCACAGAAACAAAGTACTGAGTATCACATTTTCTCACTCATAAGTGGACCTTAAACAACTATCATAATACTATAAGAAAAGGATTGACAGTAGCGGGAAACTGTAGGGCTGGGTGGGGTGGGCGAGCAGGTGGGATTGGCAGTACTGGGAAACTGCCTGGGAAAGAGGGCACACCTCATCAACAAGAGTACCTGCACAACGAATATTTGTATACCTAACCCTGAATTGTACCCCACAATTTTAAAATAAAAAAAAATAAGTCCTACTTTCTAAAAGAGAAAAAAAGGAACTTTACTAGCTTTTTCCTAATGTCATTTTTTCTGTAAGGTTAATACTATATTTAGTTGTCTGATTCCTTATTCTCCTTGGGCCTGTGACCGTTTCTCAGACTTTTCTTGCTCATGATGACCTTGACACTTTTTTTTTCCTTTTTGAGTTGGAGTCTCACTCTTGTCACCCAGGTTGGAGTGCAGTGGCATACTCACAGACACTGTAGCCTTGACCTGCTGGGCTTAGTCGATCCTTCTGCCTCAACCTTCCAAGTAGCTGAAAGTGCCGACACATGCCACCATGCCCAGCTAGTTTTTGTGATTTATTGTATAGACAAGGTCTCATTAAGTTGCCCAGGCTGGTCTTGAACCCCCAGGCTCAGGCAATCCCCTCACCTCAGCCTCCCAAAGTGCTGGGATTACAGGTGAGCCACCGTGCTCAGCTGACCTTGACACTTTCTAGGGATACTTGTCAGATTTTTCTGTACATTGTCGCTTCATTTGAGTTTGTGTGATGTTTTTCTCATAGTTATACTGGGGTGATGGGTTGTGAGGAGGAAGACACAGATGAAGGGCTGTTCCCCCATCCTTCCAGGGGGCATGTCGTCAGCCTGATTTACACAGCTGATGCAGCCTCGACCACTTGATCAAGGTTGTGCTTGCCAAGTTTGCAGTGATAAAAGTTTATTTTTAAAATTTTACTTCACTATAGGAATGTGGGGTACAAGTGAGAATTAACTGCATAAGTATGCTACATGCAGGTGAAATTTGAGTTTCTTGCTGGCCCTCACTCCTCCTGATAATGACCCAAGTACCGTTTGTGTTGTCAGGTGTGCTACCCCGTTACGCTCTCCCTCCCCTAGCAGTGCCTAGTGACTGCTGATCCCCTTGTGCTAATGTAACTAATGTGACTAATGTTCAAGGCCCACTTATAAGTGAGAATATGTGGTATTCAGTTCTTTGATTCTGTGATAGATCACTAAGTATGGTCTCCAACTCCATCCAATTTGCTGTGAAGTCCATGATTTTGTTCTTCTTTATGGCTGTGTAATACTACAACGTGTATATGTACCACATTTTCCAGTCCACTTTCAAAGGGCAGTAGGGTTGGTTACATGTTTTTCTATTGTGAATAGTGCAGCAATAAGCATGTATGTGCAAGTGTCTTTTTTTGTAGAACAATTTATGTTCTGCCGGGTGTATTCCCAGGAGAGGGATTGCTGGATTGTATGGAAGGTCAATTTTTAGTTCTTTTAGGAATCACCACACTACTTTGTATAGAGGTTGAATTATTTTGCACTCCCACTAGCAGTGTAGAAGCATTCTCCTTTCTCTACACCCACACCAGCATCTATTGCTTTTTGACTTATTAATGATATTCTACCTTATAGGAGTTAGGTGATATCTCATTGTAGTTTTGATTTGCATTTCTCTGATGATTAGTGAGGCTGAGTATTTTTCCATGTGTCTTTTGGCTGCTTGTATGTATATCATTGATAAAAGTTTATGACAGCCACTGTGAAGTGACTTTTTTCCATTTTGTCCATCTGCTGCTCTCTGAAAGTGAGTTAACAAGCACAGCATACATTTAAGAGGAGGTAAAGAGGGCAGGTCTCTTCTACTTCCTTGAGTCAGGAGAGTATCTACATACATGATTTAGAATTACAGATTTTTTTTTTCTGTTAGGAGAGCTTTGTCATCCAAATGGCTTTGGGTAGGTGGACAGTTTTGCCCCATATCAGACTGGAATGTCCTCCCTCATAATATGCCACCTCCTGCAAATATGAATAACATTTAGAAGAGCTCAATCAGCATTGAATACTCTCACTGTAAAGGAAGAGTAAGATCATTTTACTCAAAGCAGGGAGTTCCCACATCCTCCTACTGCCAGCTCTAATATTTGTAAAATGATCAGACAATAAGATGTGGCATGCCCCAAATAATCATTTGCTCTTCTAGTATTTATAAGTCTTTAATTTCAAAAAGGAAATAGACTTTCATTTGCTTTCATTTGCCATACATGAGCAGAGAATAGTTATTGCCACAGAATGTTGGCAAAAGTGGCCTGAACAGCCTTCTGTGTTTTACATCATAATTTCAAGTGGGATTTTAATGTTTTGTGTATTTTTTCTCACAGCTGTCCATCCATTTTCAAATCTAATTTCTCTCATGAAATCTACTGGCAGAATAATTAAGCTATCAGCAGCATACAAATAATATTAAATATCAGTCCCCTCTTAAAAGTACTATGGAATTTAAAATACAATAATTATTTCACATGCTTAAGAAATAATGTGATGTGCGCATCCTGTCTTATATAAGCTTACTGGGAAATTCATGAAAATTTCTGTTTTATTTCTCATCTGATTCTTTTTCCTGTCTTCTAATAATGAACTTCTCCCCATAAGCAATTTTTAAATGGTAGCCAAAAGTAAATGTGTCATATCATAAAGGGGGGAGTAGACTCACTATTTGCCCCCTTAGAATACAAATGGAGTTGAATGAGTGGGAGTTTTACAGATGGATAGAGTTGACTTGACATGAGAGAAGTTTTATAGCAAAGAGTCATTCAACAATAGAGAAGGCCCTCTGAGAACGGTGACTGCCTCCTATAGAAATTATTCAACAGTGTCTGAACTGTGCTTCTCTTAAAGCTGTCATAGGACTCAGTCTAAGAGAATTCTAACAGTGCTTTCAATTTTATTATTGAATTATTTATGGTTAATTAATGTGAAAATGTGCACTTTCACAAATAAACAAAAACTCTAATTTAAAACAATAAGATATTGTGGCCATGGTTTTAAGGCCACAATAACCTCCCATCACAGTTCAGAGGCAAGAGAGCAGCCATTTCCATTTGTACTGGGAGAGTCCACATCTCCAGACAGTAAGAGGACCACCAGCATGATGAACCGGTGGCCTCCAAGCCAACTGACTAGGACATTCCACTTCAAGGAATTTATTTGAATAAATTCACTGATGGTTCTAATACATGCACATGAAGGTATTCAAAGTGATGTTTTCTTAGCTAAAATTTGTAAACAATCTACATATTGGAAAAAAAGAAAATGATCCTAAAGTTACATGATAAATGCTGCAAATGTTGACATTCATGGATGTCCTAATGTTAATTAATACACAAATGGGTTTTCTGACTGATAACACAGGTTATAGACTGTGTAAGCTGAATCCCCATTTTATCAAATAAGCATTGTTTATTTTTGTAAATGTACCCAAAACAAGATCTAAAGCGTGAGATGCCTTAGTGAAAGTGATGGTTTTGTAGCAGGTGATTTCTTGTCATCTTTTTCTTTTTGCCTATTTGTGCTTCCAAATTTTCCTATAATAAACAAATATCAATTTTTAATAAGAAAATATTCTGAGGTTGATTTGTCTAAATTATTCATTTTATATATAATTTTTTCTAAAATAGGATAATTTTATGTGAGTCCAGAAACCAAACATTGCCATAAATTAAGAGAAATGCATGTTTACTATGGCTTTTTATTATTCTTTCCTTTCACTTTTTTTATAAAGCTATTATGATTTTTGCAGAATTTAAGAAAGAGAAGTCTATTTCTGTATCAATTATTATTTAGCATTAGAACTTCCTGTTAGCCTCTGAAATGCTAATTTGCCCAGAATTTAAATTGAGGATAATTCTTTACCACTGGCCTATTTCTCACAAACATATTATAAGATACTTTCAGCACTATAAAAGTCAGATATTTATATATAAGCCAGAAGATATGTGCCAAAAATTTTTATGCTGGAAAGAGAATCTTAGGTGTTAAGATGAGACTATGACTTTAAATCATTCATTTTTTCCTTCATGGTTCCTGTTTCTTCTATTTTTCAGGAGCCTTTTAATTTCCTTCTCCATCTTTCTCACTGTGTTCTCCCTCTATCTAATCATACTCAACCTGCATACACACCTAGTAGCTTCATCCTCTTTAGTCTTTCTAAATTCTCTCACACATTTATTTTTCTTTCATATTTTTGCACATGGATGAGAGTAGCATGATTCTTTCCTTGACTTCACCAACCTGATTAGATAAAGCAGTATGTTCTTCAGAACAACCTTTCTTTTCAAAAAATGAATGGAATATTATGTAGCCATAAAGAAGGACAAATATGTGGACTTTGCAGCAACTTGTATGGATTTGGAGTCAATCATACTCAGTGTCACAGAAACAAAGAACTGAGTTCCATATGTTCTCACTCATAAGTTGAACTTGAACAATTATAATGCTATATGAAAGTGATTGGCAGTAGTGGAAAACTGTCAGGGGAGGGTGGGTGGGATTGGCAGTTGAGGGAAACTGCTAGAGGAGGGAGGGGCACAACTCATCAACAAGGGTACTTGCATGATCAGTGTTTATATGCCTAACCCTTAGTTGTACCCCAGATTTTTATAATAAATAAATTAATTAAAAAATAAATTAATTTTTTTAAATGATGTATAATCTCCCCTGTCTTTCATGGAAGGTACAAAGTACATTCTACAGCTGATGACTTTATTTTACTTGTGTCTTCTGTAAAGGATTCCTGGTCACATTCTGGAAGAAGTGAAGGTTGTACCTGGTAAGTCAATTCTGAAGATACAATTTTATAAACATTTTCTTTCAGTCAATTTCACAGTTCCTAAATGACATTATTCTGTTTTATCTCATTACTACAAAGTCTAAAATTATTTCAATCCAGTCATCTGAATTACATTAAAACATAAATCTTAAACAAGTATTTTTGACATATGTTGTCTTTTTTTAAAATGCTGTGCAAGAGAGGTAGCTTTGCTTCTCACCCTGGAAATCTACCAATACCTGCAGAAACTCACAATCACCACGAGAAGATTGCTCTGCTCTTCTTAGTGATCTGGTAGAGAATAAAGTTTAGTTTAAAAGGAATCTGCAAATTTAAGAACCTGTATATCTCTGCACTAATCTTCATAATGTCCAGGAACAATACAAAATTAAATAAAATGAGAATGAAGTAAAGAAAGAAGCAAATGTTTCACCTTGTCAATATTAAGGAAGGCATGATTTTTAAAAATTTGTAAAGGGTAATAGGGTTCATCACAAGGAAGGGAAATGAGTATACTGGGGAAAAATAGTCTTAAACAGGAATCTATAACACTTTCTTCACTCTCCCAACAGTGTGACCAAAAGAGAAACAATGTTCTCTCTATGTACTTGGAGGTGACTTTATTTCCTTATCTGTAAAATTAAGTGGGGTGAGTGAATGGATCATTTCATCCTACCAAAAGTCTTTTCATTTCTAGCATTCTCTGTCTGCACAGATTTGGTCATGTTGTATGTCTAAATCAAAATGATCCTTCTGCCTGAAAGTAAAATGCCACTTGACATTTCTGTAAGCCATAACTCAGGGAAATGGAAAAACAAATGCCAAAGCAATTTAGCACAACTGGATGTTAGCAGACACTTTTTTAGTTCTATCTCCCTGTCAGCAAAGATCCAAAAAATCTGAAAAAAAATTGATTGAGAGGAAACGAAGAAGGAGGAAGAAGAGGAGGAGGAGGAGGAGGAGTTCTACATTCTACAGTGAAGTGAAATGATGGATTCCTTGTGTGCAGGGTCACTGAGCCAAGAAGGTAACTCCAACCTGATCTTGTGGCACCTAGGCCAACCACAACTCTAAGGTACAAATGAAGAATGCAGACACAAAGAGGATTACATCAGTTTGGGGTATACATGCTTCTCTCTCCCTTATGTCTAGCCTCCATTCATATAGACCAAAGAGGTTAATGTACGTCCCCAAGAGTAACCATTAGAGGAACACAGCAGACCAATGTCTCACAAACATTGAAAAAGTCTACAGGCAGAGTTCTGTGGCTGGAGCTACCCAGGCAGGGAGCAAGGGGCAGCAGTGGAGCAGCTGGATTTGCAAAATGTGTGAGTTTCCTTGGGCCTAGGCTTAGTAGAAGTTAAATCTGGAGTTGTACAATGGGAGAGAACTGGTGGGGCGGAGTCATGGGAGACCTCCAGAGGGCATTTATTTAGAAATTCAATGCCCCCAAGTGGGCTTGTCAAAGAACCCTCAACCCTACCACCAAAGAAAAGAGCAAGATTTGCACATCAACCAGGGCTAAAGAGAGGTATTATCAGTCTCTTCCTTTTCCTTTCCCAAACTTTTTCTATCCTCCATGGATGGAAAACAGTGACCAGTGAGCTAAAGAAAAAAAGAAGAGAGAGTTCTCGCTGGTGTTTTCACCTACTCAGCACAGAAGACCATGGCAGCATTCAATTAAAAATGGCAGGAGCTTTGTAGAAGAATTATTTTCTTGAGTTTTGAGTCAATCTTATTTTTTTCCCCACTTGGAATAGATAATAAACCAAAAATATGAAAACATTTTTATTTTCTTGAAGTAGTAGTTTCAAATACCTTTCTCTACACAAATTCTGCTTTGTAATTATATATGCATATCAGGAGAAATGCTTCTTTTTACAAACATTTAATAGTTTTTACTGAATTAAAAATAACCATCCAAAACTGTAAGCATCCAATGCAGATAGTTTTACTGGTGAATTCTACCAAAATATTTAAGGAATAAATTCTCTACAATCTGTTTCAGAAGATATACACAGAGGAATATTTGTAACTCATTCTATGAGGCTAAAACAAAAATATTTTAAGGAAAACTACAGACTAATATCTCCCTTAGATATAGATACAAAAATCTACAACAAACTATCAGCAAACCAAATTCAATAATGTATAAAAATATTGTGCCATGACCAAGTGGGATTTATTCCAGGTATGCAAGACTGGTTCAACATTTGAAAATCAATTAATATAATTTATCACATCAACAAGCTAAAGAAGAAAAGTCACATGATAAGATCAATCAGTGAGAAAAAGCATTTGACAAATTTCAACACTCATTCATGATAATCATTCAGTAAACTGAGAATAAAAGGGAACTTTTTCAACTTGATAAAGAACATCTACAAAACATTATAGCTAATATTATGCTTAATGATGATCTACTAGAATTTCCAACCCCCCACCCAAGATCAGAAACAAGAAAAGGAAGTTCCTTCTCACCACTCCAATTCAACTGGAATTCCTAGCTAATGCAATAAGGCAAGAAAAATACATAAAAGTATATATTGCAAAGTAAGAAATAAAGCTATTTGTTTGAATATGACATGACTGTCTATGTAGAAACTACCCAACATCAACAAAAATACCCTGTACTAATAAGCAATGATGGTAAGGCTATAAGAAACAGGGTTAATAATTTTTAAAAATTGCTTTCATATATACCAACAATGAACAACGGAAATTTGAAATTTAAAAATACACTACTTATGTTAGCACCAAAATATTGAAAAAGGTATAATCTAGCAAAATATGTACAAGATCCATATGAGGAAAAGTACAAAACTCTGGTGAAAAAAAATCAAAGAAGATAATAATGAAGAAATATTTATATTCATATAGGAAGAATCCATATTGTTAAGATGTCAATTTTTCTAACTGGATTCAACACAGTCTCAGTCATAATTTCAGCAAGTTACTCTGTAGATGTTAACAAACTAAAATTTATATGAAAAGGTAAAAGATTCATAGTAGCCAACAGAATCTTGAAGAAGAACAAAGTCAGAGAAGTAGCAAACACTATGCGACTTCAAGGCTTAATATAATGCTACAGTAAACAAAACAGTGTGGTACTGGTGAAAGAATATACAAAGAGATTAACGGAATAGAATATAGAGATCAGATATTGATTCACACAAATGGAGCTACCTTATTCTTATTCTTCTTATTATTATTATTATTTTGAGTTTGAGTCTCACTCTGTTGCCCAGACTGGAGTGCAGTGGCACACTGCCGGCCACCGCAGCCTTGACCTGCTGGGATCCAGTGATCCTTCTGCCTCAGCCTTCGTAGTAGCTGGAACTACAGGCGCATGCTACCACGCCCAGCTAATTTTTTTATTTATTGTAGAGATGAGGTCTCGCCAAGTTGCCCAGGTGAGTCTCAAATCCACGGGCTCAGGCAATCCACTCAACTCAGCCTCGCAAAGCACGGGATTACAGACTGAGCCACCAAGTACCTTATTATTAATAATTG
The DNA here is from genome assembly GCF_000164805.1 of Carlito syrichta. Classification (NCBI taxonomy): domain Eukaryota; kingdom Metazoa; phylum Chordata; class Mammalia; order Primates; family Tarsiidae; genus Carlito; species Carlito syrichta. Next base: position 34,476 of record NW_007247445.1, read on the forward strand.
CATTATGCAAGATTGTCAAAACTTGGAACCAATCAAGTTGTCCTTCGATGGCAAATGGATAAACACATGCATTGAAGGATATATCCTTCAATGGCAAATGGATATATCCATATGGGTATTAAGCAATAAAATGAAACAAGCTATCAGGTCATGGAAAACCATGGAGGAACCTTACATGCACATTGCTAAGTGAAAGCAATCAAGAAAAGGCTGCACACTATATGATTCTAACCATATGACATTCTGAAATAAGCAAAATTTTAAAGACAATAAAAAGATCAGTGGATACAGGATTCTGAGGAAAGCAAGAAGGAGGAATTCATGGAATGCTGCCTATTTTCAGAGCAGGGAAACTATTCTGTAGTGATCCTATAATGGTGGATACATGATATTATATTTTTGTCAAAACTCATAGGAATTTACAACACCACTTTGGGTGGCCAAGGTGAGGGGATTGCCTGAGCCCACATGTTTGAGAATAGCCTGGGCAACTTGGTGAGACCTCATCTCTACAATAAATCAATCAATTAGCCAGGTGTGGTAGTGCACGCCTATAGTTCCAGCTACTTGGAAGGTTGAGGAGGAAGGATCACCTGAGCCCAGCAGGTTCCTGTTGGGGCTGGGGTAACCATGAGTGTGCCACTGCACTCCAGCCTAGGTGATGCAGTGAGACTCCAACTCAAAAAAAAAAAAAAAAAAGAAATGTACAACACAAAAAGTGAACCTTAAATTATGAACTTGTATTGATTCATCAGTTGTACCAAATACACCATCCTAATTTAAGACACTGTGTGGGGGGTGGGGTGGGAATTATATGGGGACACTCTGTTCTTTTTGAGCATCTTTTCTGCGAACCTTAAAAAAGTAGTATATGCTTCCTTTAGTGTGGATATATATAATATGCATGGTTTAAAAAAATTCCCATTGTATGAAAGAAGATACAATAAACAAACTATCCTTTCAAAATAGCATAGTTGTTTAGTATGGAAGGTCAAATTATGAGAGTATGAATTAGCAAAAGTATAGGAAGCAAAAGAAAGAATAAAACTGCCTGGCATCAGATAGTAAGTGGAATGTAAACATAAGATCTTGTAGAGTGATACAAAGAGAAGAAACATCTGAAACACATAGAAAAACTTGAAGCCTTTAAGAGAGTGGTGTCTAACATTCAAAGTGAGGCTCTTTGAATGGTTGTCATACCGAAACCTGTAGTAAAATCTGACACACAATCTGAGAAAGATAGGTAGATGGGTAGATAGATAAATTATAGATAGATTATAGATAGATTAGATAGATACATAGATGATACATACATAGATGAGAGATTATAGATAGAAATATTAGAGAGATAATTGATAGATAAGATAGATGACAGTTAGATACAAAGTTGATAGATACATAGATATATGATAGATAGAGAGAAAAAAATAGAGAAAGAGAGATGTAGATAGATGCATAAACACAATGCTTCTGAGGAAAGGGACTACTTTTAACTATTTGGTTAATAGAGTAGAAATACAAGACTTGATTTCACTGAATAGAAATCAAGAATACAACGGAAGCAAGAAATAAGACCCAGATATGATCTTGTGAATATAAGCTTCTGTCCACACATATCTGCCAATCCCTCAAATCCTAGAGAAATCTTGTAGTCATTGCACATTCCACAAAGCATGGAAGATATTTGGCCCAATCTTATCTGTGTCTCATCTTGACTCCAGTTGACATCTGGGTAATGTTTAAAGTTACTTGTATGTTGCCATCTTGTTTTCCTTAAGTAAAGAATATCCAATTAGGTCAAAACATGATTCCTCCTTAGAAAGTAAAGAGATTTTCTGTTGAATCTCACTTTCCTTTAAATTATCTCTTTCTGGGAGAGCAAGAATTCAATATTCAAATGGTTTGCCTGAAAAAAACAAAGAATTTTTTTTTGAGTTGGAATCTCACTCTATGACCCAGACTGGAGTGCAGTGGTACTCTTCCGGCCACCACAGCCTTGACCTGCTGGGCTCTGGCGATCCTTCCACCTCAACCTTCCAAGTAGCTGGAACTACAGGCGCTCACTACCAAGTCCGGCTAATTTTTTATTTATTGTAGAGAAGAGGTCTCGCCAAGGTGCCCAGGTGGGACTTGAACCCGCGGGCTCAGGCACTCCACTCACCTCAGCCTCCCAAAGTGCGGGATTACAGGCTGAGCCACCGAGCCCAGCTAGAAATTTATTTTTTAGTAAAATTTATTTTCTTCAAATATTTAGGTGTATCTACCATGCGCTAGATTAATAATTGAAGTCCTGGGGGGAACACAAAAAAAGACAAAAAGCCTTGATTCCTGTCCACAAGGAGCTGTACGGTCTTATCAAGTGATGAAACAGATTCATATAACATTAATAGAGGTAGAAAATGAGACATGTCATACAAAAGAAGTAAAAGTTCTCTGAAGAGATAATAATAAACTACAAAAAGTTTTTCCCATTGTCACTTCAAAATCCTGAATAGCAAGGTGTGTATTTACTAGAAACAAAGCAAAGCTTTTGTTAAAGACTACTTTTTCCTACAGCTGCTTTCTTTGCATCCTACCTTTTTTAAAAAGCTTCAAAGCTCAGTTTAACTATTGAATTTTTTTTACCACATATAATATGTGTTATATAACAGTTTTCACAAACTTGAGCTGCAACTCTTAATAAAAATCCATCTAGCAAGAGCTCCCCATTTTATGCATTAAATACAGAACAGATTTCCTAGTCTTATATTGGTCACATGGTACACACAAAAATGTGCAAGAGAATCCCACCCAAGGGACACAAGGAGGTGCCCTGAGAATACATGACTGGACAATAAACCCATCAGCCTTGTCCTTTTTTTTGTATAGCGAAACACCTGTAGCACCAGGTAAATTATCCCGATGAATGAATCCAAGCTAATAGAAGTTGATAAATGGATAATAGACTGGGCCAGTGGCTCATGCCTATAATTTCAGCACTTTGGGATTTGCTTTAACCCAGGAGTCCAAGACCCACCTGGGCAACAGTGTATGACCTCATCTTAATGAAAAATAAAAAAATTACCTGGGTGTGGTGGCATGTCTGTAGACCCAGCTACTGGGGAGGCTGAGGCAGGAAGACTGCCTGAGCCCAGAAGGTCAAGGCTGCAGTGAGCTGTGATCATGCCACTGCACTCCAGTCTAGGTGACATAGCCAGACACTGGCTCTAAAAAATAAAATTAATAAATGGATAATTTTTTTTATCCATTTGTCATAGCTGCTGAAATTCAGCCTCTGTGTTCACAGGCAATAGAGAAATTCACACTACACTATATTAGAAGCCATCTTACTCTCAGGGTATGATCTAGGCTCTTTCTCAAGAAATGCAAGAAACCTGGATCTTTATATGAAACCTCGTACTGTTTTGTGGACAACTAAAACAAAATTTAAATATTTACCAGAAGTCCCTGGCCACCAAATCAGCCAGGTGAGACAAGTTGCCAAAAACACTGCCCAGCACACAATAGTCAGTGCTTGAAGAGGGTTCTGAAGGATTTCTGGCACCATCCAATTCCATTTTATCTCACAATCACCTGCAGTTTCCTGAGATAAATGTGGATTCATGAATAAATGGTCTCTGCCCGATTTCTCCATGTCTAGAAGTAGACAGACCACACCACTTTCTTTTAAAAATTGAACTTAAAAACCAGCTTAAGATCAATAGCCATGCTGTACGAGTAATTCAAATTTATTTTCTTAAAAAAATGTATTTCATGAAATATATGGAATCATATGACACCAAATTTTAAATACTTCTTTCAGATTGCAAGTGATTAAACAGTCAAGTATTGACATAGGAAATTAAAATACATTGCTACTTCTCCTCCTGTTTCTATAGCTGCTAGACTAGTATTAATTCAACTAAAAGACAAATGCAGTGTGCATATATAGGGCAAAAGTCACTACATTGCACAAATCAAATTTATTTAGTAAATATTTTTTGATCCTAGCAACATTTACTAATTGAGTCCTTTCTGTTTATCTATGCTTTCCATTTTCCTGCCATAACTTTCTGTTCTTTCTGTCAAAATGTGTCTCTTCTTAAACTCCATGAACAGGACAGTTTTGCTATTTTCTGTACCTGGCAATTTACTCTCTTCCTTTCCTTTCCTCCCTCCCCTCCCTTTCCGCCTCCCTTTCCCTCCCGTCTCTTCTCCTCCCTTCCCTTCCTTATTCCCCCTGTCTTTCCTGTACACTTTGGGTTAGCAGCACCTATATTCAAGACAACTTGATACAAGTGGATCCAAGGAAGAAAAAGAAAGAAGGAAGGAAGAAGGAGAAGGAGAATTAAGCAGAAGGAACAAAACATCCAGTTGTCCCTAGCTGGATAGCCTTTAATTTCTAAAACTAACCCAGCTATGATGACTCTTCTGTCTCGAACAGAAGAAAATAATAACAATAAAACTATTCTCTTAAGGACTTTTTGAAATTAAAGCCCTTCCAAAACAAAAGGATTTACAGGAACAACTAATTAAAAATGCCAATAGCATTAAAGTAAACAGTTTTGCTAGCACACATTTCTTTAATGAAGATAAAATGTAGCTATAGGTTGTGTTTGGTGGGCATAGTTAATCCGGCACCCATACCTAGAATTGTCTTATTTCTTGATTCAATTCCAGAAGTCCAAGGAACTTCTTATACGTCAGATATCACCCACTTGGTTGCTTCTTTGCTTGTCCTTGAAGCCTCTACCTCATGTCACCAGAGCACGTAGCCTAGAGTAACAACAGCAGCCCGTGGGCTTCTTTCTTTCTTCCCAATGGCCTGCCACCCCAGTCCACCTCACCCACCAGACATGTGCCACAAACCTACCATGTACACGCTTGAGTTCCCACCCAGCTGCTGCTTTTCTAACACCTGCCTTATTTATAAAAAAAGAAGAGACCAATATGGCTCTTGGGTTTTACATGGTGACTCTCTCATCGCCAAATGTGGGTCCACCTCCCCAGATGACTTTCTGCACTCTACAATGCAATCCATGTAACCCAAAACCTATCTGTACCTCCTAAAGTTATGGATTTTTTTAAAGTAAGGACATCTGAATAAAGTATGGACCTCAGTTAGGAAAATAAAAGTTAAAACAAAATCGTAGACCCTATAGAATCCTTTTTTTGGTTAATAGGCCTAGAACTACCCTTTCCATTTTTATATGCTCTGTAAAAGCACTTTACCTAAAATTATTCTTCTGTGGAAATGTGTCTATTATTTGACAAACTGTAGATTACTTTCAATTTGCCTTGCAAATATAAATGCCAATTCACAATCATATCAGTTCAAGGTAGAAATAATGGAATGTAACCGCCTCAGTAAAAACAATTTGGGAATACTGATAACATTAATAAAAATTAGTGTTGAAGGAAATAAGAATAATTAGGGGGTAATTGTTCATAATGTGGGTCTAGAAGATATAAAGTTTAAACTAACTTCTTCAAAGTCTATTCTAAATATTTCATAATATTTTAAAAACTATGCAGGCATACCCTCATTAACTTTTGATGAGCATGTTTATATAAAAAATCAGGTAAATTAAATATGAGAAAGTGAACATTAAAAAATGGTTAAGATATGTTGTTCATTTTTCAAACATATAACACATATATGACTAGATTCCGAATGTTAAGAAGAAAGTACTTCTAAAATACATGCTTTTTAATGACTGAGTTAGGGCAAGCAATTGAGTCCTCTACATCGCTTTGTGTGTGTGTGTTTGCTTGTGAGTGCACGTGTGAATGTGTCTTCCCTGCATTTCTTCCCTCCCACATCCTTTATTGAATATTGCTTTCTCCAATCTTAACATTTTTCCTGCAGAAAGTCCTTCAGTACCATTCTCCACAGAGAACAGAGAAAAGCCCAAATAGAAAGATCCATCCAAGCCCATCCTGTGTGGGAGTGACCACGGCTCCCTGAGGTCAGCTCCCTGCTGAGCAGAGTCTTGAGGCTAATGGAGAGCAGAAGAGAGGGGATACATCTGGGCAGGATATACACATGGTGACTTTCTTGGGTCTGGTGAGGGAAATTGTCCTGAAAAGAGCAACCTGTTGCAACCAACAATTTGGCCAAAGGAGATGGTACAGCTGTCCATGACCATATTCCTCTTCTCCTGTGCCTTTGAGATACTTCACTTGCAAAGAGCTTGGCTAAACAGTTTCACATAGGACTGATGGTATGAGGATGAGTGAACAGACTGTCTATCCCCGACAGGTATTTTATGGCACTTTCACAGTAACAACCACCTGGCCTTAGACTTCACTGTTCCCATCACATTTCAGGGAACACATTTCAGTGATCCTCCCTGCAGGAGTGGACTTCCAATGGCTCTAAAGACAACTTAATTACAGATTTGGCCTTACTAGGAAGTAATCAGGTAAGTTCTAAAAACAATGGACTTTTAAATGTAGATGAATCAGTAGACCTCATATTGTAACACTTTATAGATATCCTAGACCTCTTTCTGTAATTTTTCTTTCCTCTTAATTGATGACATTTTGGGTTCTATCAAAAAAATAGTGTTGGCTGTCAAATATGAACATGAAAATTTCATGTGCAATCTGTCTCTATAAATTGTTTTGCTTGGTCAGAAATAATACAATTTTATATCCTCTTTAATATATCACATCAAAGCATGCCTATGGATCATTTTAAGAGCTTTTACTTGCAGATATTTTGTGAGGACAATCTTTAACCAACATTTTCTGGGTTAAATTATGCCACAGGATTAATATGTTCCCATTATGATATATCTAAGTGCCACTAAGATGTCATTTGTACCTAACAGCCCTAATGTTACTTCTGGAAAATGGGCAATAAAATTAAAGCTAATATTTATTGGTGAGCTAATTATGTGCCAAGCACAGTGTTAAAGCTTTGCACAGATAAGCCAAAAAATATATGTGTGATTATTAGCCAGAGAAAGCTATGATTTAATTTTTAAGTAACTTGCTCAATATCAAGTTAGTTATTGTGCTGCAGCAAGTGGTAAAATCAGGATGAGAAGCCAGAGAGCCAGGCCCAGAAGCTGATGGCCATGACCATAATGTATCATGCTAGAAATGAAAAACAATAGTATCCAGTACTGTTTCTTCAGAAGTCTATTCAATTTCAAAGGAAACAATCAACAGAGTAAAGAGACAACCTGCAAAATGGGAAAATATAGTTGAGGGGTTAATATCCAAAGTATATAAGGAATTATCTCAACAACAAAATAACCTGATTTTAAAATGAGCAAAACATCTGCACAGACATTTCTCAAAAGGAGACATACAAATAGGCAACAGGTTTTTTAAAAAATGCACATCACTAATCATCAGGGAATTGCAAATCAAAGCTACAATGAGATATCATCTCCCTTCAGTCAGAAAGGTTACTATCAAAAAATCAAAAGATAATAATTATTGATGAGGATGTGGAGAAAAAGGAACACTTTCACACTGCTTGTGGGAATGTAAATTAGTACAGCCATTATGGAAAACAGTATGAAGAAATTAAAAATAGAACTACCATGTGATCCATCAATTCCACCACTGGGTATACATCCAAAGAAAATGAAGTCAGTATATTGAAGAGATATTTACACTCCCATGTTTATTGTAGCATTATTCACAATAGCCAAGATATGGAATCAACCTAAATGTTCATCAATGGATAAGCAGATAAAGAAAATGTGATATATAAATAGGATGGAATACTATTCAGCTAGATACATTTTGAACAGAAAGAACAGTAGCAGAGAGGTCAGTATCTTGGGACACTGATGATGAATTTGAGGGCAGTCCAGGATGGGCGGAGAATGAAATACCAGGTGCCTGGGAAAAGGGTGGGTGTTGACATTAAATTGTGGGATGTCAATACCATCCTGTTTCCACTCAGTGATCTGAGCTCTGGCTACCAGCCTATGATACACCTTTCCTTCCTTCTAGAGCTGCCCACATCTCAAATGAGCATATGCAACCACAGTTTTGGCATCTTCACCTTAATTCTCTTCCTCCTCACAAAAATCCTTTCTATGCTCACCACTTTAAAATTCTTCTGGTTGTCCACCAAGTGTTACACCTCAGCATCGGATGGAGGTGATTTTCTCCTCCTCCTTGAAATTGTTGTTTCTTGTCATTCTGCTTCTCTTTTTGCCTTCCTGATCTTTTCTATGTGCCATTTTTTGGAAGTTGAATTTTCCAAGTGTGTTCCACAGGTGATAGTTTTCAAAATTCTGTAGGCTCCAAGAGAGTTGCTCTGTGGTCCAGCAAGTTTGGAAATTGCCACAGGGAATGTTACCCTTTCAAATGTAACCCCTGCAAAGCTTTGACTAAAGGGATCATTTGATTTTGTTTAAATTGTCAAACATTTGTTCATAGACTCACTTATCTTTTCATTTTTTTAAAGATATGGGGTACAATTCAGGGATAGATACATAAGTGGCCATTGTACAGGTAGTTTGGACCTTCCTTTGGTCCCCGCTTCACCTGGTTTGAGATTGAGTACCCTTATTGATGTTATGTGCATCCTTGCCTCAAAAAAAAAAAAACAAAAACAAAACAGAAAATTGGTAGCAAGAGTGGGGTGTTGTAAAAATACATGAAGATGTTGAGGCAGCTTTGAAACTGAGGTTGGAAGGCTTCAGAGGACTCAGAAGAAGATAGGAAGACAAGAGAGTCTGGAACTTATTAGAGACTGGTTAAGTTGTTGAGACCAGAATGCTGATAGCATACAGACAGCAAAGGCCAGGCTGACCAGGTCTCAGATGGGAATAGGTGTCAAGTCTGTTATGCCTTAGAAAATAACTTGACTGCACTGTGACCATGTCCTAGGGTTTTGTGGAAGGCTGGACTTGAAAGTGATGACTTAGGGCGGAAAAAATTTTTAAGCAGCAGTTAATAAGTGGCATGTCTGCTTCTAACAGTCTAGGATCAGATATGACTTAAAGTTGGAATCTATAATTAAAAGGGAAGCAGAGCACAAAAGTTTGGAAAATTGCCAGCCTGGCTATGTGGCAGACAAGAAAAAAACATTTTCGGGAGAAGAATTTAAGCAGGCTGCAGAATCACCACTTGCTAGAGAAATCCATATGGCTAAAAGGCAACCAATAGTTAATATTCAAGACAATGGGAAAAAATCCTCAAAGACATTTCAGAAATATTCCCCTTTCATCACAGCCCAGAGGTCTCTGGGAAGAGAATGGTTTTGGGGGCCGGGATTGGCCTACTCCCCAGGGAAGCTGCTTTCCACATCCCAGCATTTATGGCTCCAGCCTTGGCTTAAGAGGCTTCACGAACAGCTCAGGCCACTGCCCTAGAGGGTGCAAGCTATAAGTCTTGGTGGCTTCTATGTGGTGTTACAGTTGCAAATACCCAGGATGCAAGAGCCATGGGGGCTCTGGAACTTCTACCTGGATTGCAGAGGATGTTTGGGAAAGCCTGGGGGCCCAGGTAGAAACCTGAAATAGGGGTTGAACCCCTAAGAGATCCTCTACTAGGGTAAGTTCGAGAGGAAATGTGGGATTGGAACCCCATGCAGAGTCCCCAGGGGACATCACCTAGTGGAGATGTGGGAATGGACCACAACCTTCCAGAGCCTGGAATGGTAGTGAGGTAAGCATAGTTAACTTAGTTTAGAAGTACTTAGGCAAATTTTCTTAGGCAGGTCTAAATTAAAATAGACACATTTTCTGTTTGTACATGACCTTCATGCAACCAACTAGGCATATCAGACCTGACCACTTTGTGGGTTGGAATGTAGAGCTACCAGTGCAATAAATCACAGAAACAATAGGGAATTACCCAAAACACAAGGTATGATGCTCTAAGAAAAGCCCAAATCTAGTTAGACAGTAACTTTCATTATTTAGAAGGTCCTTGTGACCTTAAAAGGTTGAGCAATGATAATCAGAACTCATAACCAGATACCTATAGCCCTCCACTCTTAGCTCATGGCTTATTAATTATTGTTACAAAAGTATAAAAAGCTTCTTGACAAAGGCAAGCATGTACCTCTTACTTGAGTATGTCTTTTTCTTTCTAATAAATTATTTCTTAAACTATATTTTGGATTTGCTCTGAAATTCTTTTCTGTGGTAAAATCAAGAAACCACAGTGCACATGGCACCCCACCCAGCATCAGTGGAGCCACCATAGTTTGCACTCTCAGCACGGAAAAGCCACAGGCATCTGACTCACAGGCATCCAACTCCAACCCAGGAGAGTAGGCATGTGGGCTGTGCCCATAAAAGCCACATAGGCAGGATGCCCAGGGCTTTGAAAGCCCTCGTCTTGCACCAGCATACCCAAGAAGTAGAACATGGAGTCAAGGATTATGTTGAAGCATTAATGGTTAACATCTCCTCATCTGGGTTTCAGACTCTGTGGGGCTTATTGTCATGTTTTTATAGCTAATTCCACCCTTTTGGAAAGAGAATGTTTTCCCAATGTTTGCACCACCATTGTATCTTAGAAGTAAATTACGTGCTTTGATTTTACAGGCTCACACAGGAAAGAGCATGTCTTGAGTCTCAGATGACACTTTAAACTTTGGATTTTGGGGTTGATATTAGAATAAGTTAAGGTTTTGGAGTACCTCTGGGAAGTCATGATTACATTTTGCAATTCAAGAAGAACATGAGATACATAGTTCTCATGTAGTTTGAGCCCAAGAGTTTGAATACTGTCCCCTCCAAATCTCATGTTGAAAATATAATACATAGTTTGAATATAGAAGAAATATGAGGTTGGAGCCCCTATACAGAATCCTCAGGGGGCATCACCTAGTAGAATTTGAATGCTGTCCCCTCCAAATCTCATGAAGTGTGGTCCCCTGTGTTGGAGGTGGGACCTGGTGGGAGGTATCTGGCTCATAGGGGCAGATCTTTAATGAATAACTTGGTGCTGTTCTTACAGTCATGAGTAAGATCTCACTTTATTAGTTCATGTGAAAACTGGGTGTTTAAAAGAGACTGGCATCACCCTCTCTCTTCCACTTTTGCCATGTGTCACGCTTGTTTCCTCTTTGCCTTCCACCATAAGTAAAAGCTTCCTGGGTCCTCATCTGAAGCTCAGCAGATGCTGGTGCCACACATAACCATGAGCCAAATAAACCTCTTTTCAAATAATTTGACCAGCTTCAAATATTCCTTAATCGCAACACAAAAGACTAATACAATGAGAATGATTGAATTTGTTCTTTTTTTTTTTTTTAATTTATTGTAGAGTCAAGTTCTCACCAATTTGCCTAGGCTGGTCTCAAATCCCCATGCTCAGGCAATCCTCTCATCTCGGCCTCCCAAAGTGCTAGAATCATAAGCTGAGCCACCGCACCAGACTAAGTTTGTTCTTAATATCAAATAGAATGATCTGGACTATGCTTTCTTTCTTATTGTCAAACTGTCGTTGTACATGAGGCAGTATGTGGCACTGTGTTTGGTGATCTGCATGTGCACATTTAAATCAGAGGAAAAGTCTTTACTATGACTGAGAAAAATTCCCAAATATATACTGATAGTTTTTTAGACAAAGTCTGATTTAATTCTAGCTTCAAACCACTAAGATTATAATTCTATAATAGATGGTGTTGCATAAATGACCTATTAGAGTAATATTTTGTGAACTATTGAATTTATGGACAATGTGTTATATTTTCAAAGCATATCGCACTTTAATTGTCCTAGTGCTTACACAAACCCATAGAAAGTCCCTGTTTATGATCCCTTGCTTCTCTCAGGTGAACAAAGGAAAGAAAAGTAATTTTCCTCAGAATGAAATGGAAGAATTTCCTCTCCAGAAAAGTAAGTGGGTTTTGAAAAGCCCTTTTCTTCACTGTTACCAAGGAGGTGTTAACACAGAACTCACTGGGCTGTTTCACTCTTATACTGCAATTGAAAATAAGTCATGAGAGAAGAAGAAATAAGTTTCCTCTTGAGTTGAAGGAAAGTAATTCACATGCTAGGAATTGATGACTATAAAGCCTGGGGAACTTTTGGACATTAGAAGTGGTATCACATCACCATCTGAAATGGTTAGAGAAAGACAGTCAGATTCCCAAAGCTAGAAGGAAACCTAGTAGCATTTCTTAAATCCACTCAAGTGATCTTATAATACTTTATTCATTAAGCATTCCCTCAATTCCAACTAGATTTTCCCTCACTGAGGTCACCAGCAAATGAACCACCCAAAATCAGTCAGGATGTTCATGTTCTCTTTTCTCTTAGATTTTGATTCAAATAAAAACCTTCACCTCTTACCTTCCTATAGTTTTGTGTGAAACATTGTCTTGCCTGTGACCAGTATTGTGCTCTAGAGAACCAGGATTTGAGAAATATCTATAGCTCTATCTTGACCAACATTGACTGTATGGTGACAGCATCCATTGAAATACCATATCTTTAAGATAAAAATTAAAACCACCTTTGAGACAGGAAGAGAAAATATCTTCTTATAATAAGATTATCTCAAACTTGTGTGTTTACATTCTGAACCAGGGTTAATTCACTGAGGATATGTAATAATTAAAGAAAATCCATTTGTTATTTAAATTTAGTTATTATACTTATTACTCTTGATATTGTGAAATATATATTTGGTCTTCATCCCAATTATCTGGCACACAGCTCCTAAAACCTGTGAGAACTCTCTCTGATAAAAGTGTCTTTAGTATGCTAATTACACAACTAGTACCTGGATTCCTTAGATAGCTTCAGGGTGGAGCTGGTCATAGGAAAGACCAAGGCATGATTAGAGACTGGAACTTTCCCCTCTATTCCCAACATTCAGGGAGCAGAGAGAGGCTGAAAGTTGAATTGATCTCTAGCTTCCAATGATGGAATCAATCATTCTTATGCAATGAAACCTCCATGAAAATCCAAAGACAGAGTTTGGAGCTTCTGGATAGCTAAATACATGGAGGTTGTTGGAGGGTGCCGAGCATGGCATGCAGGAGCCACATCCATCCTTACACACCTAACCCTGTGTGTCTCTTCCATCTGCTTTCCACATAAGAAAAGAGTAAATGTAAGTAAAGTGCTTCCTTAAGTTCTGTGAGCCATTGTAGCAAATTAATCGAACTTAAGGTGGGGGGTCATAAGAACCCTGATTTATAACTAGTCAAGTAGAAGCACAAGTTGCAACCTGTGCTTATGACTGGCATCTGAACGAGGGGAGGGGTCCTCTGGGGAATACATTGCAGAGGGTATGGTGGCATGCCTGTAGACCAAACTACTTGGGAGGCTGTGGCAGGATTACCTGAGCCCAGGAGGTCAAGACTGCAGTGAGTCATGATTGTACCACTACACTTCAGCCAAAAATTAGAAGAGCTAAGAATAGGAGTGAGAAAGAGACATTCTTTTCAACTACCTCTATTTTATATTGCCAAGTTGTTAATGTATATGCATATATTGATTATTCAAAACATTAATTTTAAAAACAGATCCTTCTAAGCCATGATAAATTGGGCAGTAATGTTAAGTTTTTGATTGCATAGGTACTAATTTTGGATTCTGTTATAAATGAGATTGGAAAATGTCATTCAGTTTTATTTCTTGAACAGAGTAGCTAAAGTGATTCATGTGTCCTGTGTAGAAGTTGCCAGGTTTCAGAATTCCATTGCAATATTGTGATAATGATGAATGCACTTTCAAAAGCAGTGAGCATACTACTAAACTCATATTAACCTGAGTCAAAGCTTGAGTTGAAAGACTGGGAGAGCACAGACTCTTCTCCCATCACTGTGTTTTCCTAAGCCCATGGCTCTTACCAAGTCCACCTGCAACAATTCTCACTACAGGTATTGCAAGGATCTGGCTGTCCCCAGGTCCTAACACATCCTATAGATGGGACCATTTTAGCAAATCTACAAATTCTGCTCACCCAAGACTCTACATCCAGCTGCTTTCTAAAACAGAGGCCAACAGAATCTCAGTTACTCACCTCACTGTTCAGTTCTACTTTGTACCCCAGGGCAAGTCCATGAGAGCCTGCCTGGCTTGTCCCTTTCACCTAAATCACTATCTAATCCTCTAGTTCCTGCTGCTCCTCTTTTACTCCACTGCAGCTATTGGAGCTGGGCTTTCCTGGATCCCTCACACTCCTTACCAGCATTCCTATAAACTTGATTAGATCACTTACACCCATGTTCAACCTTCCTGGAGGCAAGGTTCTGCAGAGTTCTGGGGGGCCTCCCTTTAACCCACCACAGCAGCACAAACTACCAGCCTGGAATCCCCCTGGGGACTAACACCAACTCCGAGGACTTTCTATCTACATGTCCAGGTAACTGGATATATCACACACCACACCACAGAAGGTAGTCTTGACCATTCCCCACCCCAGGTATGACAGTTGTGAGAGATATTCAAAGCGTATTCAGGAAATAGCCTTCAGGGGCCTCAAAATAACAAGACCCTCTCCTACCAAAGACTCATTACTTCGGGACCAAAGAGAGAAGAAGAGAGGTTTCATTAATGGGCATACCTTCAGACAGTGAGTGTCAAGCTTTGATTGCAAAGGTGATCATTTTGCAAAGCATAATAACACCTTCCTCCCAGAAGAAATAGCACCTACCTTCCAGATAGTTACAGAATGAGAAAATTATAAGTATGAAATAGTGTTACTGTTGGATGGATGACAAGATTACAATTGCTCTTTTTAAATTTTTTTTTTAAACTTGTGGGTTACAATTCCAGATTGGGTATACAAATGTTCATTATGCAGGTACCCTTATTGATGAGGTGTGCCAATCCCTCCCTGGCAATTTCCCTCAATTACCAATCCCACCCATCCCCCCAGGCAGTTTCCCCCTACTGCCAATCCCTTTTTTATGGTATTATGATAATTGTTCAAGGTCTGCTTATGAGTGAGAACATATGGTACTCTGTTCTTTGTTTCTGTGATAGATCACTGAGTATGATAGACTGTAAATCCATCCAAGTTGCTGCAAAGTTCGTATGTTTGTCCTTCTTTATGGCTGCATAATATTCCATTGTGTACATGTACCTCATTTTTTAAATAGAATTTAGTTTCAATGGGCAGCATGGTTGGTTCCATATTTTTGCTATTGTGAATAGAGCTTCAACAAACATGCATGTGCAGGTATCTTTTTTGTAGAATGATTTCGATTCCTCTAGGTATATTACTAATAGAGGAATTGATGGGTCATATGGAAGGTCAATTTCTAGTTCTTTCAGAAATCACCACATTGTCTTCCAAAAAGGTTGCCTAGTTTGCATTCCCACCAGCAGTGTAGAAGCATGCATTTTTCTCTGCATCCTCGCCAGCATCGGTTGTTGTTTGTTTTATTAATGATAGCTATTCTTACTGGGGTTAGGTGGAATCTCAATGTGGTTTTGATTTACAATTCTCTGATGATTAGTGAGGCTGAGCACTTTTTCATGTGTCTATGAGCTGCCCATATATCTTCTTTTGAGAAGTGTCTATTCGTATCTTTTGCCCACTTTTTAATGTTTTTTTTTTCTTTTTGGCATATTTGAGTAGTTTGTAGATCCCATAGTTAGACCTTGGTCAGATATAAGTTGGCAAATATTTTTCCCATTCTGTGGACTGTCTCCCTGCTCTCTTGACAGTTTCTTTTGCTTTGCAAAAGCTTGTCAGTTTGATGAGGTCCCTCTTGTCTATCTTATTTCTTATGGTATGGACATTTAGGGTTCTGAACAGGAATTGGTAGACAGTTCCAATTTCCATAGGAGTGTCTCCTGCATTTTCTAAGATTCTTATAGTTTGAGGTTTTATATTTAGGTCTTTGATCCATTCAGAGTTAATTTTTGTGCATGGTGATAGGTAGGGGGTCCTGTTTCAATCTTCTGCATGTGATCAACCAGTTTTCCCAGCATCATTTACTGAATAGGTTCTCCTCTCCCCAAGTGGTTGTTGTTGGAGACTTTGTCAAAGATGAATTGGTTGAGAAATTGAGACTTTGCTTCCAGAATCTCTATCCTGTTCCATTGTTCTATGTGCCTGTTCTTGTACCAATACCAGGCTGATTTGATTACTGTAGCCTTATAGTAAAGTTTGAAGTCTGGATGTGATACCTCCTGCTTTGTTTCTTTTGCTAAGGATTATTTTAGCTATTTGTTTGTGTCTTATTCAATTTCTTTGAGCAATATTTTGTAGTTTTCATTGTAAAGGTATTTCACGTCTTTGATTAGGAAGATTCCGAGGTATTTCATTTTTTTGTGTGGTTATTGGGAATGGGATTGTGCTTTTTTTTGGCTCCTAGACAGGGAGCTTGTTGCTTGTTGTTGGTGTATAAGAATGTAACTATCTTTTGCACATTTATTTTGTACCCTGAGACTTTGCCAAAGTCCTTTTTCAGTGCAAGCAGGTTTTTGACAGATTCTCTTGGATTTTCAAGGTACAGGATCATATCATCAGCAAAGAGGGATAACTTGACTTCCTCTTTTCCTATTTGGATACCCCTTATTTCCTTCTCTTGTCTAATTGCCCAAGCTAGGACTTCCAACACAATGTTGAACAAGAGGGGTGAGAGTGGGCAGACTTGTCTTGCTCCAGTTTTCAGAGGAAAAGTTTCCAGTTTCCATCAATTTAGCAATATGGTAGCTGTGGGATTATCATAGATGGCTCTTACTATTTTAAGATATACCTAAAATTTCTTTTCTTTTATACCTAGGTGTTTCAGGGTTTTTATTAAGAAGTGATGCTGGATTTTATCAAAAACTTTTTCTGCATCTAATGAGATAATTATGTGGTTATTGTTTTTACTTCTGTTGATGTATTTAATGATATTTATGGTCTTATGAATGTTTAACCTGCCCGCATCCAGGGGATGAAGCCTACTTGGTCATGGTGGATGATTTTTGAGATATGTTTTTGGATCTGAATTGCTGGATTCTTGTTGAGGATTTTTGAATCTATATTCATAAGGGATATTGGTCTGTAGTTCTCTTTTTTTGTTGGATCTTTACCCGGTTTGGGTATGAGTGTGACGTTAGCTTTGTAAAATGATTTCAAGAGAATTTCATCTTTCTCAGTTGCCTGGAATACTTTCAATAGGATTGGTATCAGTTCCTCTTTGTACATTTTGTAGAATTTTGATGGAAAATCATCCAATCATGGCTTTGTTTTTGTAGGTAGTTTTATTATGACAAAGTCAATTTCCTGGGTTGTTATTGGTCTATTTAGTGTCTCAGTGTCTTCTTGTTTCAACCTGAGGAGGTTGTGTGATGTCAGAAATTCCTCCGTTTCATTTAGGTTAGCAGGTGTTTCCATACAGGTGTAAGCAACCTCTGATAATCTTGTATTTCTTCGGAGTCAGTTCTGATTTGATCTTTTGTATTTCTGATTGTGTTTATTTGGTTTTTTTCTCTCTTTTTCTTGGTCATTCTGGCTAGGGGTTCATCAATCTTGTTAATTCTTTCAAAGAACCAGATTTTGTTTTTTAGATGTTTTCTATAATATTTTTGTCTTCTTTGTCTCATATTTGGGTTCTTATTTTGGTAATTTGGATTCTTCTGCAAAGTTAGGGTTTTGGTGGCCTTCTCTTTCTACTCCCTTAGGTGATCTGTTAGGTTCTCAAGTGATCATTCCATTTTCTTGATATGTGCTTATAGAGATATAAATTCCCCTCTTAGAATTTCTTTCATAGCATCTCAGAAGTTTTGGTAAGATATTTCTTCATTTTCATGTGTCTCCAGGAATCTTTTAATTTCTGTTTTGATTTCAGTGTTGACCCAGTAGTTGTTTGGCATTATGCTGTTTATTGTCCATGTCTTTGTGGGCTTTGGGGAAATGCTGTTGGTGTTTGTATTTATTTTTATTCCATTGTGGTCTGAGAAGGTGCATGGCAATATTTCAACCTGCTGGAATTTGTTGATGCTTGATTTATGTTCAAGGATGTGACCAATCTTGGAGTATTTTCCATGTGGTGATGAGTAAAATGTATATTCTGAGGTTATTGGGTGGAATCGTCTGTAGATATCTATTACATCCATTTGATTGGGTGTCAAGTTTAGGTTCTGGATCTCCTTGTTGAGTTTTGGCCTTGATGATCTATCTAGGGCTGTTAGTGGGGTATTCAAGTCTCCTGCTATAATTGTGTTAAAGTCAATATTCTTTTTTAGTTGACTTATTAGTTACTTTATAAATGTTGGTGTTCCTGTGTTGGGTGCATATGCATTTAGAATTGATATTTCTTGTTGATGGATTGAAACTTTTATCATTATATAGTGTTCTTTCATATCTTTTTAAATTTTTGAGAGCATAAAGGTTTTTTCTGACATTGTGATCATGACTTCTGGATTCTTTTGTGGTCCATTTGGCTGGAAACTCATTTTCCATCCTTTAACTTTGAGTCTGTGTGTGTCCCTTGTGGTGAGATGAGTTTCCTGGATGCAGCAAATAATTGGGTCACGGTTTCTTATCCGGTTTGCTATTCTGTGCCTTTTCATTGGTGCATTTAGTCCATTCACATTCAGGCTGATTATTGAAATGTGACTGTTTATCCCTGTCATGAGGTTCTTATAAAGTTTTTTATTCTTTGCTTGTTTTCTTTTGTCTTTGTTGTTGATGCTGTTACACTAATCTCTGTTGATTCTGTGCTCTGCTGTTCTCTCGGGAAGTGTGATCACTTTTTTTCTTTCTTCTCTGCTTAGTACTTTTGAAAGTATCTCCTGTACAGCTGTTCTGGAAGCTGCATAATCTCTTAGGGATTGATCCTGGGAAGGTTTTCAATTCTCCATCACTGATGAAGCTGATCTTGGCTGGTTAGGAAATTCTTGGTTGAAATTGTTTATCTTTGAGGACTTTGAATATTGGACTCCGGTCCCTTCTTGCTTGTAGTGTTTATGCCAATAGGTCGGCTGCTATTCTGATTGGTTTTCCCTGGTAAGTAGTCTGACCTTTCTCTCTTGCTGCCTATAGGATTTTTTCTTTTGAGCCTATTTTGTGTAGGCAAGTTACTATGTGTCTAGGGGTTGGTCTTCTCATTTGATGTCTTATGGGGGTTCTCTGTATCTCTTGTGTTTGGCTGGTCACATCTTTGGTGAGACAGATAAAATTTTCTTGGATTACCTCCTGGAATACCTGCTCCAAGGTGCTCTATTTCCCTTTCTCCTTCTGGGATACCAGTCAGGCATATGTAATATGCCTCTTGATATAATTGTACATCCCTTGTAGGCTTTGTTCTTTCTTTCTGAGTTTTCTTTCTGTGTTTTTTACAGATCAGATTAATTCTCTGTTCTAGTCTTCAAGTTCTGAAATTCTTTACTTGACTAGATTATTTCTGCTTCCCATGCTTGTCCTCTTGTTATTTCCTGGATGAATTTTTTTTTACCAAAATCTCTGTTACAAGTTCTTTCAGTGCTGCATCTTGTTTTTCTGAGTCTTATTCACTCTTTCCATCCATTCCCTTATTCTTGTCATATTCTGGGGCCAGTCATTGGTGACTTCCATTGTTTGGACCCCCAGGTCTGGTTTTTCAGGAGTTTTCTCTTTGTTACACTTGAAATTACCTGTGGTCTTCTTTGGTTTTTCCTCTTTTGTGACAGATCTCTTGCTTTTCTCTTTATTTCCATTATTCAGTGTCAGTGTGAGAGGCTTTCCTTTCTGATGTTTGCTCAGCCATCTATTTTCCCCTGATCCAGGCTCTGGATTTTCTATTTTGAAACAGGACTGTGGGTGGGAAGCTTTGCTGCCTCTTGTAGTTTTGAAAGTCAAACAAGTTAGGGAATGGGAAGCTGGATTCAGAAACTACTTGGAAATTGCAATGTTTGCTGATTGTGGTATATGTTCCTTAAGATCCACTCCTCATCAACACTGTATATGTTGATGCATTGGGTACATGTGTGCACCCCCTGAGTCCAAGATACCGTGACAGTAATGAGAAGCACAGAGAAAAATAGAATAAAATAAGATCCACAAGAATTTTTTAAAAAGAGAAAAAACACAGAACAATGAAAGCAGAAACCATAGGAAAAAACAGTTGAACACACACACACACACACACACACACACACACACACACACATACACACACACAGACATACACACATGCCCCAAAGCAAACTGAAATAACAACAACGTGAAATAAAACAAACAACAACAACAACAACAAAAATAGGAAAATTAAACATACCCACACACCTAGCACAAATGAATGGAGACGTAAAAGAGAAAGACCGGGAGTGGGGGGTAGGAATTCAGATTGACCCTCACATATATATTGACACTCACCTTAAACTAAAAAATAAAAAAGAACAAAAGAGCAAAAACAAACCAACAACAAAAAAAAACCTGAAAGACGAACACTCAATCATTCACAAACACACATAAACAGAAAACAAAAAGCAAAAGAAGAAAGAAAAAGAAAAACAGGTGGAGGATGCAGATCAAAGCATCACATACACATTGATGCAGAATGAAAAAATATTCTTAAAACGGATGAACTGACAAACAGGCAAAGAAAATTTAAATTTTTTTAGAAAAATTAAAAATGTGACTGGGCTCAGTGGCTCAGCCTGTAATCCTGTGCTTTGGGAGGCCGAGGTGAGTGAATTGCCTGAGCCAGTGTGTTTGAGATCTGCCTGGGCAACTTGGCGAGACCTCATCTCTACAATAAATCAAAAAAATTAGCCGGGCATGGTAGCGTGTGCCTGTAGTTCCAGCTACTTGGAAGGCTGAGGTGGAACAATTTCCAGAGCCCAGCAGGTCAAGGCTGCAGTGGCCGGGAGTGGCCACTGCACTCCAGTCTGGGCAATTGAGTGAGATTCCAACTCAAAAAAAAAAAAAAGGAAAAAGGAATAAATTAAAAAAAAACAACCCTGCCCCTCTTGTGGCAGATTCTATAATTGTTCCTCTTGTCTGCTCTCTTCTGCAAATCTTCCACCTCTTTCACTTTCTCCTCAGTGTTGGGAGCAGAGAAGGAGGAGGGACAGCAGGGGTGGGTGGGGCTGCAGTCCTCCTCTCTCAATCTTGTATGGTCAGGGAGATCCCCTCTGGTGGGGAGGTGCAGGTTTGCCTCTTCTCCAGGTATGTATTTTCAGGGGTGCCCCAGCCAGGCCTATCCTGGAATGGAGTTTGCCTATTGCAATTGAGGTTCAGGCTCCATCGGGGTTTGTCCCTCTCAGTCATGGTCCAGTTCTGTGGGTCTGACATTCAGAGAATTGTTGGGGAGGAAGGGGTATAAGTCAGCCTAGGACTCACCACTGATCTCTTTGAAGTTCTTCCTCATCCTTTTCTGGCCACACCCTTTTTTCTGGCAGCTGGATCAGGGTGGGGGTGAGGTACCTGGGACTCATCAGGTCCCTCCAAAGTTTGTGCTTTCAGGATATTACTCTGGGTCACGATCAACCCCTGAGTAGTTGATCTGCCAGTCACAGAGATTGGGTCTGCTGCTCCGTGGTGAGCAAGTCTGAGCACTTTCCTGTCCCACCTTCAAGATGGGTACAGGTGACCCTATCCTCCTTTCTGGTGGGATTCTGCCTCTGGGCTGTCTCCGCAGTCCTTGCTGCCAGTGTCCAGCCAGGCACTGAAATGGTGAGGCAAAAGCCTGGAGCTGGTAATCTCTCCTACTGCAGTGGTGAGGCAGATCCTTGAGCCAGTAGTCTCTCCCTGCTGCTTCCTCACAGCAAAACTTTTGTCTATTAAAAAAAATGGTGCTTGACTTCTGCAACTAGGGAATCCAGGGACCAAGCTGAGATGCTGCAGTACAAGCTGCTGCGCCAGGAGGACCCTAGCCACTTGCTCATGAGCCCACCCACTGAGTCAGTCTTTCCCAGCATTTTCTTCTCTGGAAGAGTTTTGTTGATTTTTTTTTAATGGTGCTCCACATTTGTTCTTTCTAATATCTTTCTTCACTATCTGACTTACTTTTATATAACAAAAATGCAAATTAGAAAATAGCATTCCTCTTAAATATTGATTTTTCTAAAAAATTTACATCTATGCCATTTTCAAGTTTGCCTAAGTTGCCCTGGTTTCTCACTTAATAAACTTGGAAAAGGAAGATGAGAGACATTAGCTGAAGCATCTTATTCCCCAAAGTCATCCCTTAGTGCACTGAAAAGGAGAATTGCTGAAATGAGTAAGCCAATTTGTAATTTTTTTTTTTCAGAGAAAGGGTCTCACTCTATTGCCCAGGCTGGAGTACAATGATGCAATCATAGTTCACTGTAACCTCAATCTTCTGGGCCCAAACAATCCTCTTATCTCAGCCTTTTTATTAGTTGGTACTACAGCCATGTACCTCTAAACCTGGCTAATTTTTAAGGAATTTTTGTTGTTGTTAGTGGTGGTGGTGGTGGTGGTTCTTTTTTTCTTTTTTGTATTGATGGGGTCTCTCTATGTTGCCCAGGCTGATCTAACTCCTGGCATCAGGCAGTCCACCCACCTTGATCGCACCAAGTGCTGAGATTATAGGTGTAGACCACCATGCCCAGCTAATATTTTTTTGTAATGATGAGGTCTCTCTATGTTGCCCAGGCAGGTCTCAAACTCTTGGCCTCAAGAAATTCTACTACCTCGGCCTTTCAAAATGTTTGGAATACAGGCATAAGCTACCTTGCCTGCTTTGTACTTTTATTCTAAATAAGCTATGTAGAAAAATCATGTCTTCATTTTCTTGCAAAGGTTTGTTTTTCTAACGGTTCTGTGATGAGACAGTTTGAGTTACTTAGCTCTGTTCTTGCCTCATCTCTATTTTTTTTTTTTTTTGAGTTGGAGTCTCACTCTGTCACCCAGATTGGAGTGCAGTGGCATGCTCGCAGCCACTGCAGCCTCCACCTGCTGGGCTCTGGCGATCCTTCTGCCTCAGCTTTCCAAGTAGCTGGAACTACAGGCTTGCACTACCATGCCCAGTTAATTTTTTGATTTATTGTAGAGATGAGGTGTCACCAAGTTGCCCAAGCAGTTCTTGAACCCGTGGGCTCAGGCAATCCACTCATCTTGGCCTCCCAAAGCACGGGGATTACAGGCTGAGCCACGAGCCCATTCTTATCTCTCTTCTTAAAAGGCCAAAGAGGAAAAACTGTGCATGTCCACCATGTGTTCCCTCACACAGCACTTCAGTCCCTCATGTCTGGGTAGAAAAGCATCCTTCTGTTCTCACCTTCACAACCCCATCTGTGCTGCCTTTCAAAAGCTGCATCTCATATGCACCCAGGGCCAGGGTGCTGATATCGGTGCTGCCATGGCACCATGTAAACTGCTTGATTTTCTGTCCAGTATCAATCATCCAGAAGGTGACAGTGGACCCTGCATTTGGGCTGATTATCTAAGAGAAAATAACACTGCAGAAAAATTAAGGGTCATCCCAGAATCCACTATTTTCATTTCATTGAAGATGTTTTGTCTGCAGCACCAAGATCTCTGAGAAGTTAGAGATGGCTTTGGAAAGCACTTTCTCTTTGTTAAGCTAACATTTCCATTTCTAGACCAGGCCTGGGGTCATGAAGTCATGTTTCTCTTTGTTGGAAAAGATAGGAATCTGCATTTCCTACCCACTCCTCAACTAGCATCTTCAGGCCATCTTGAAAGCTAATCCTCCTGAAAGTAAACTCATGAAACTTTTCCATTTAGATCAGAATACTGATTCCACCAGTAATGACAGAAATATTTTATTATAGATCAGTCTTCAATTAGCATTTGGAAAAGACGCACTAATAGCCATTATAGGAAAAGTTAATTTACACAAATTACTAGAGCTATTGCTTGTAAAAACATTAGTCACTTTCTTTCCTTTTTCCCAAGCTGTTGTGTGCATTTTTATGACTAAACACAATTATTGATTGGTCACTAAAAATAAGAGCACATGCTAAATATGACTATACATACACTCTCCCAGAAGAAGGCAACAGAACAAATGCTGGGAGGGACAGGGTTTTATACAACAGTCTAGAGGGAGAAATGTTAGAGTGGCAAGTGGACTGCCAATTTTAAGAGACTTATAGGTTAAAACCACCTCGCTAATATGACTTTGGAAACCAATATAATGAAGGAAAAAATAACAGATTGGGTACAATGGCTCCTGCCTGTAATTTGCAGCACTTTGGGAGACTATGGCAAGAGAATTGTTTGAGCCCAGGAGTTTGAGATCAACCTGGGAAACATAATGAAACCTCACCTCTACAAAAAATAAAAATTTCAAAAAATTATCCAGGTGTTGTGGCATGTGCCTGTAGTCCCAGCTACTCAGGAGGCTGAGGAGGGAGAATCACCTGCGCCCTGGAGGTCAAAGATGCAGTGAACCAAGATTGAGCCACTGCACTCCAGCCTGAATGAGAGTGTAACCACATCTAAAAAAAAAAAAAGCAAATAAATACATAAATTCACAGATAGGAGGTTGTCTAAAGCAATATCTATATTTTGAGAAAACTTGAAGCATTTATTTTCTTGCCTGTGTATTGATTACTGTTATATAAATGCAAATTTATTAAGAATATGTTAATGGGCTCCAGTAAGATGGCGATGGCACAGGTGGGACTGTGAGATTCTCTGAAAGTGAGTTCCCATAAAGACTCTTGCTTCCCTACCCCCATGCCCCACCCACCTCCAGCTGCAGCGGTCCGAGGCCTAGAGGCCCTCAGTCCCATGCACCTCACAACCACTGCGGTCCCGCTGCCACCGCTGTTCTGCCCCAGGCGGCCCCGGGCCCCTGGCTGCGTGAAGATCCTGGCCCCCTCCCCGGCTACACTGCCTCACCCGGGCCCAAGCTGCTGCCACCTGTGGAGGCCCGCGGATACCGCCTTGTGGAGATCTGGGTTCCCTCACTGGCTGCACTGCTCTGCCCAGCACCCAGCGGCTGCCGGCTCCCACCCTAGCTGGGGCCCCAAGACTGGTCTCAGGCCGCCGCAGCACGCGGAGGCCCTCTGCACCTGCCCCTCAGAGCTACCAGCTCCATCCCTGGCTGAAGCGCACCACATGCAGCCCAAAGCCGCCTCTGGCACCCACCCCTTGGAGCTCTGGGTCCCCACCCTGGCTGAGGAGCCAGCCCCATCTCAAGTCGCCATGGCCCAGGGAGGCCCTAGGTGCCCGCCCTTCGGAGCTGCAGGCTCCATCGCCAACTGACGCACCCCACTATGCCCAAGGCTGCCGTGGCCCGTGCAGGCCCCCAGCACCCACGCCTCGGAGCTCCGGGTCGCCATTCAGACCGAGGCGCACAGCTGCACCTCGAGCTACCACACCCGCAGAGGCCCCTGGAACCTGCACCTTGGAGCTCTGCTTGGACTGAAGCACACAGCCCCACGTCAAGCCGCCACCCCTGTGGAGGCCTCCAGTTCCAGACTCTCAGAGCTCCGGACCCCCACCCGGGCTGAAGTACCTAGCCCGGCCTCAAGCCGCCACTGCCGGTGGAGGTTGTTACGCGCCTGCCCCTCCAAGCTATGGGCTCCCCCGCTGACTGAAGTGCCCCACCAGGCCCAAAGCCACCTCTGCCCACACAGGCCCTTGGAGCTGCCCCTTGGAACTCCAGGCCACCGCCCTGGTTGAAGTGCCAGCCCCACCTCAAGCTGCTTCCCCCGCGGAGGCCCTCGGCACCCATGCCTTGGAGCTCCACGCCACCTCCCTGGCAGAATCGCCCAGCCCTGCCTCAAGTTGCTGCCCCTGCAGAGGCCCTCAGCGCCCACCCCTTGGAGCTATGGGTTACATCCCTGACTGAAGTGCCCCACCAGGCCCTAAGCTATTGCCACCCGAGGAGACCCTCAGTGTCACTCCTCGGAGCTCCAGGCCGCCTCCCTGGCAGAAGTGCTCAGCCCCACCTCAAGCCACTGCTGCCCGCTCACTGAGGCCCTTGGTGTACATCCTTCGGAGCTCCAGGCTCCCTCCCGGACTTAAGCACCCTGCCCTGCCCCTATGCCGCTGCCACCCATGGAACTCTGGGTTCCCACCCCAGCTGTAGCGCCCAGCCCCGCCCCAAGCCTCCACTACCCAGGGAGGCTCAAGGCTCCTTCCCTGTGGAGCTCTGGGCTCCCTTGTTTGCTATACCGCCCCACCCCCCAGCCACCCTGACCACTAGGCTGACCAGCAATGCCCAGCAGTCTCGCACTCCACCTCCCCCGACTCACCCCTGACCACAGCGGGACCAAAGAGCTGGAGCTCAAGACCAGCCAGAGACCTCCATTGCCCATGAGCTCTACCCAGCTCTGCGCATTCTCCAAACTGGGACCTAAGAACAAAGAAAGAAAAAGAGGCCCAAGGCGCCCAAGCCTCTTGTGACACATTGACCTA
>NW_007247445.1:60703-126636 GCF_000164805.1 Carlito syrichta
ACCCACCCACCCCCAGCTGCATTCGGCTGCAGTAGAACCTGGGATCATCTGGAGCCCTGTGTCCAGGCAGAGACCTGCAGTGACACGCCCACCAAGCTCTGCCCAACCTCCAACTTGGGAGCTAACACCTCATGGTTGTGAAAGGGAACAGTACATCTTAAGGAGGTTGGTCAGCTTGTGTGTCTGTATGATTGTATATCCTAATTTGATTGTTGTTGTTGCTGTTGGGTTTTTTTTGTTGTTGTTTGATTGTTTTTGTTTTCTCTTACTATTAACTGTCTTCAGATCTATTTTCATTTATTAGTGGGTACCTCTGTCTGTTCTCCCTTTTACTCTCCTGTCTCCACCTTCTACTTTCCCTCCCTCCCCCCGTTCCATTTCTTTCCCTTTTCTTACATAATTTTACTTTCAGGGAGCAAACCAATACCCCACCTCATGAACAGATTGCAAGGCAGTGAGAAGCAGGACCCAGCATATCCATAAACCGGTCAGTGGATACTGAGACCTGCAGATAAATTTTGCATCACAGCTCCCCCCTCAAATAAATCTCAAAGCTGCAAAAGGTGTAATCCTCAACTCTCAGTACAACCTCAGAATAGGACAAAGCCAGAAGACTCATATAAGAAAGAATAGGAGATTGAGCAAACAGAAGCAAAAAGCAACCCCATCACCACTGAACAATAGATTTAAAGACAGAGGAGGGGAAAAAAAGGGAAAAGTGGGGAGGCAAATCTACACAAATGAAGAAAAATCAAAAGAAGAATATAGGTCTCACAGAGACCCCTGGGGGATCAGATATTGAGAAAACAGACTTTGCAATGCAATCAATGAAGAGCCGCCAGAATAGTCATATACTACAAACCCAGATATCAAGACATTAATAGAGAGAGTAAAAAGAATGGAGGAGAGACAGGAGGAAAATAGGAAGGAGTTGACAGCTGAGATAACACCAGTAAAGAAACCTGTGATTGAAATAAACAACAAACAGATAAGCATGGAAAGCAGAATTAGCCAAGCAGAAGACAGAATCTCAGAACATGAAGACCAAAATATAGAACTACACCAAACTGTCAACATTCTAAGCATGAGGAAGAACGTGAAGTTTAGAGGGGCCTGAGTGTAGAGTATTTGATGGGACAAATACAGAGGGATGTCGGATGAGGAGACAGGTGGGAGACAGGATTTTAGAATATTCAGTACACAGTTCTGAGGACTATTGGGGAATATATAAGATTAATTTTACTAAGAGAAGGCCCATAGCTTTCATTGATTATCACTGGGGTCTAGTATTAATCTAAAGGAGATGAGTGATATAGTGATCTTGGTGTCTCAGCAGTATGAAGAATGTTCTGGGGTTCTGGAAGGCTGTCTGGAGGCTGCTGTCAAGTCCAGGAAAGAGATTCTTGCATGCCATGATAGTTCTGGAGGTAGAAAAGAGAGGAGGAACTGAAAGAAAAAGGGACACCGTTCAACTTCATTTAGGTCTCAACAAAGAACTGGTCATGAGTGTGCTCTTTTTTCCTGAAATTACAACTCCAATGAGACAATTTCTTAAATGATGCAAACCTGTACTTATACAGTGAAATTCAAAGCATTAAATATCCAATAACCATTGTTAAGCAACTATGTAATTTCTAGGACAAATGAACTGAATTTTTGAAGCAATGTGACCTACTTCAGTTATTGCTACATGTAGTAACTGTGTTTCTACTTGATTTTGTTTATGCTATCAGCACAGTGGTTAAGAGCGTTGGGTCTGCAGCTAGCCTGCCTAAGTGTGGATGTCAGCTGCATGACTAACTAGTTATCTGATCTTGAAAGTTAAGGTCATACTCTTTACTTAATCTCTCTAAGCTTCCACTTCATCATCAGTAAACCAGAAATAATCATAGTAACTACCTCAGACCATTGTTGGAATGTTTAAACAAACTACTATTTCTTAAGCACATACCATAGTGCATGGCACAGTTGTAAACACAGTACAAAAGTGAGCTAGCATCACTATAAGCCATGTCTGCCTGATCTCTGATCTAAGTGCATATCACTTTGCATATTCACATCAATTTAAGAAAAATCGTATCTTGCTCTCTTCCAACCGCGACAGTGAATGTAGACAGCTACATATGAGAAACCAGATTTTAGATGCACATCGAACTTTTAAATTATATTGTAAATCTCTCACAAAATTGCTTAGGAATTTGGATTATATTCATTAAAGACAAAAACATGAAAACAAAATTTTCCAAGCATGTGTGAAAATGTTGTTAGTGGTCCTTTAAGAAAAGATTAAAGATTGCAAAGAATTTTATAACATCCATCTAAGAAGCATTGTTTTGCTTTTCCTTGTTTATGTATCTATTTGTTTTTATCATTTAAAAATTATAACTGCACCTAGTTTGGGTACAGTGTAACATTTGTAAAATTGGGTATCCATCACTTCAACCATTTAGCATTTCTTTGTGTTGAGATATTTGAAATCCACTCTTGAAGCAGCTTGAAAATATAAAATAAATTGTTGTTACCATACAGTGCTCCAGCAATAATAAAAGGCATTTACTGAGCAGCTATTATATGCTACTCAATCCCTGGCAGAAACAAGAAGATAAAATAAAATAATGGTGATGCTCAAAGAAAAGACTCACTTGTTCAAGGCTGACTTCACCCACATTACAAAGCACCTGATCACCCAATGCACTGCATGCACATAATGTAGACATTCGATCAGGAGGTAATAATATTCCCTTTGCTGTTTTACACTCTCTCCCCACCATCTGGCCAGCTCCCAACTTGCTGCTCCTCAGCTTCCTCTCCTCTCTCTGCTCATTTAACCATTTATCATGAAACTTGAATCAGCAGTGACAACAGCCTGCTGCCAGTCTGATTTCATTCCATGACAATCGGCCTCATGGTACTATCTTCAGAAACCAGGTGTTGAACTCCCTCTGACACAAACACATACCCAGCCTTAATCAGATCTGCTTTCACTGTGGCAATCTTGGAAAACAAGAGGGACAGCACCAGAAAAACTCATACTCTGAGTGAGAAGGAGTGCGGTTAATGTCACTCAGCAGATGCAGGAAGTATTCTGGCTACAGGGGGGACTTTATTTTCAGGGGGTTGTTTCTGTCAAAATGGAGCCCAGTGATACATCTCGGCATCACATTAATCTGCCACACTCTGATAATACCATCTCCCTCTTAGTGTGCAGTTATGCTTGATTGTCTCTATCAGAATAGGCAACCAGCAAGAACAGGACTCTAACAACCACGCTCCAGTGTAGATGAGCCTTGTGGAAGCTGAGTTCTGATGGAGACATGTGCTGTCTTTATCTGCCTCAGTTAGGAACTGTTTAGGGGCTGGGCACAGTGGTTCACACCTGAAATCCCACTTTGTCAGTCCTAGGTGGAGGATTGCTTGAGCCCAGGAGTTCATCTCTACAAAAAAAAAATTAGCCAGGTGTAGGGGTACACACCTGTATTCCTCTTTACTCCAGAGGCTGAGGTGGGAGGAGCACCCAAACCCAAGTCAAGGCAGCAATGAGCTGTGATTGTACCACTGCACTCCAGTCTGGGTGACAAAGTGAGACCTCAACTCAAAAAAAAAAAATATTAGGAATATATGGCTCCCTCTGGTTCCTCTCATCTGAAGCTATCACAGATGATCAGATGATTCCACGAGGGGCCTCACCTAACTGTCCTTCTGTTATTCCAACCACACAGCTGTTTTTTACAGGCATTCTGAATTCTAGGTCTAAACTAGAACAGGAATCAAATATTTCAGCAGGGAGTGCCTCTGGCTACCAGGGGGACTGAAATGTTTGATTTAATTGCTGTTTATAATTTATTTTTTTAAGTCACTGCTGTTTATGATTCAATCAGATAAAGCAGGCTTACTTCCTTTATTTCCATTTTGTAGCAAATTTCTAGAAGTCACATCTTAGTGAGTAGGAAGGTGAGGAGAATGATAAGATCTGAGTGCTGCTACCAAGTATTCAAATAGTTTAAGGCAGCCATTCTTTAGTTATAAATCTTGTTTACTGGATTTCACCTCTTCTTAAATCTGCTGGTTCAAATTCATTCCTTGAGGTCAAGTGATGTGGCTCACACTTATAATCCCAGCATCTTGGAACTCAATGTAAGATGACTTGAAGCTAGGAATTTGAGACAATCCTGGGCAACAAAGTGACACTCCATCTCTAAAAAAATCATTTTTTAAAAATGAGCCAGGCATAGTGGCATGCAGCTACTCAGAAGACTGAGGCGGGAAGATTGCTTGCATCCAGGATGTTGAAGGTTTCATGACCAATGATTGAACTGCTGGGCATATACCTTTTTGACTTTTTAAATTTTGTAACACGTAAATGTGTTACTCCTCCCAAACTAATCATATTAGATAAACAAACGTGTATGAATGTGTGTTTACATGTACGTGTGCACATTTGTGCATGTTTTGGTATAACTTACCAGTATCCACAGTACAACCCCGGGACTGACATGTGACCAGTTATAGTTTTGGGCTGGCCAATGATGCAAAACTTTATTAAGAGAAGGGCTGCTGCTTGGTGCCTAGCAGTAAGGTAGGAAGGGAGAAATTTTTCATGAGTGTTTATCCAGTTCTATTCAAAAGAGAAAAACACTGATTTTGCACTAAATACAAGTACTTAAAAAGGTAGATAAATTTATCTTGTAAGGTGGAGATAAATTTCCCTCAGCCTGTCCTCTTCCCTTTTAGCAGATTTTATAACTACCAAAGACACTACCTATTGAATTGTTTGGATTCTCAAACACCTCAATTCCCAAAAGACCATGTGCAGGAAAGAGGACAGAATAATTATCATCGCCAGAAAATTATAGTCAAGTTCCCATTGTTTAAAATAACAGAGTGCCATGTGTTTATTATAAATTTTGCTTAACCTGCATATGTATGTATAGAGCTGTTCTGACCGTGTCAATCTATATTTAGATAAAGTAACTATAAATTGTAAACAAGATTAAGGGTTGAAAATTTTACTACAGAATTTTGAATGTGATGGTACAGATAGTAACATTGTACAGATGCTAGCCATATAAAGGCAATGAAAATTTTAACAATGAAGAATTCTATTTAGTGTGTATCATTGATAGATTCTTTATATTGTGTCAGAATAAAGACATTAAAAGCTACAATTACATAGTGATAAATACTTGTTTATAAGTAACTCTTGCCAGAGGAAGGACTGTGACCTAGCTAGCCTCCATCCATAATGAACAGTTTGTTGTGCCACTTCCTGTGACTGTGTAAGAATCAATTCTCAAAAAACAACACCACTCTGGATATAGTGAAGAAGGTCCATTCTTCAAATATGCAAAGCCAATATATCCCCAGATTATAGGAGACCCACCAAGGTCTCAGGGTGCCACCAAGAAAACAAACTATGGCCATTGTCTGATGTCTTCATATGTAACCACATATGTAATCAATATGTTTACTCTTCTGGGTGGAGTAAAATGGTAAGATTTTGGGAAAAAACTTGTTATCATCTCTATCTGATATGCTTCTTCTTCATCTTTTAGACTAGAAATCCTTTCCTAAGAATTTACCCTAGAGAGATATAGTCATAACTGTGAATGTATTTATGTAAAAAAAAAAAATCCTACTGGCAAATTCTCCATCAAGGCAAGTGGATCAGTAAATTATGAAAAATACATATAATGGGAGACTATGCTGAATTTAAAAATAATAAATAGGTCTAGGTGCAAGAAAATATATTCCAATATATTTTTGAATTAAAATATATTCCACCATATATTTTGAATTAAAAAGTAGACTCCAGAGCCACATTTATGTAAAATAGTCTATACACAGTGAGATGTTTAGAGCATGCTGATGGCATTTCAGAAGTGCTTCATTCCTTATTTGAGCATTACTAAATTGCTTTAATTTCTGACAATAAGAAAGTAATATTTTGCATAAAATTACCAAAAAAGTTATTTCAATAAGAAAAAATAGTAAATATCATTTTGTGTGTTAAAATTTGATGACAGCCACAAGCAGTGTCTCAAGCCCTTAATCCCAGCACTTTGGAAGGCCAAGACAAGAAGACTGCCTGAGCCCAGGGGTTTGAGACCAACCTGGGCAACTTAGCAAGACCTCGTCTCTACAAAAATAAAAAAATTAGCTGGGTATGGTGGCACGTGCCTGTAGTTCCAGCTTCTTGGAAGGCTAAAGTAGAAGGATCACCTGAGCCCAGCAGGTCGAGGCTGCGATGACTGTAAGCATGCCACTGCACTCTAGCCTGGACAACTCCAACTCCAAAAAATAAAAATAAAAAATGATGACCTCTGTCTAGGTTGACTATAAACGTATCCAAGATGTAAAACAAATGAAAACATGATCTATTTTACAAAAATGCATAAGCCTACATCATTACAATGAGGACCACAGTGACAACACAAACACTGTATCTAGTCTAGTTTAAATGCTATCTAGAAATACATGTTGTCAAGTTTCCTGACAGCTACAGGTTTTTCAGGAAACAAAACTTTGTTTAAGAACTCAATGCAAAGATGGTTCTTTACAACGCCTCCAGGATATTGAGTTACTTTAACTCTTTCAAAATTGTACACACTCTGGGGACTCCATTACCCAATCCCAGGGTATCCTGCAATCCCAGCTTATCCAGGTGAAATAAAGTGTGTGGCTCCTTTTAAGGGTTGTGTATGGCCTAACACTACCTTTTCAGATGAGGATATGCTGTACCAAAAGACAGGATGATCAAGAAAGTTAATAGACACATGCCAAGCTGCTTTCATGTAGGAATCACGTTAAGTCCCTACTGAAGTCCAGATACAGCAAAATCATAATGAAGTGTGGGTGGCATGCTGAATGACAATGGCAGATGAGGAACTTCTCATTCAATTCTGGTGAAGGGAAAACCTTCAAGAAAGACACCAAACTAGAGAGCCAAGAGTAGGACCTGGAGACTGGAAAGCAATGACGTCTGTCATACTGGAGATGGGTATGGAAGGTTGAACAGACCAGGCCGCTGGCACTGTGCTGTGCTTAGGGCAGTGTTGGGTTGAGAAGATGCAGAAGTGAAAGACAGGGAGCTTTTCTTACGCCAAAAATATGGGAAAAAGAGGAGAATGAGGTGAATGAGTGACCAGCTGGGAGAAAGACCAAGGAAGGAACCAACACTTGGAAAGAGGAGGGAGAGTGACTCAAGTGGCCCAGGGATGTCAGGAACCCAAGACAAGCTAAGCCCAGCAGCTGGACATGTACAGTGGTGAGGATGAGGGAGTAGGGAGAGGAGGGAGGAGTGCCGGAGTCCAGCTCCAGCCAGGTTCAGGGTACCCCAAAGGTGGAGACAGCATCGGCAATTGGGGGGAAGAAGAAAGAGAGAAAGAGAGAGAGAGAGAAAGAAAGAGACTGGACCCCTGTCTAATGCAGAAGCTGTTTGTTGGGAATTACAATGTGTCTTTTATACACAGTCAGGTGTGTGAGAGGCGTTCCCCACCCACCAGATGTTCTTTCAGGTATAATCCCATAACAGATGCTAAACCTAATCCATGAAACCTTAATCCATGACGGCCTTTAAACCCTTTTTGTACTGCCTATAAACCCTTTTCATATTGCCTATAAACCCTTTTCGTACTAATGCCAAGTTAAACAATTCTATAGAGACTTAAGTACTTACTTTGCAAACTAAAGTGGCCCATTCCAGAATGTTTGGAATGTGGCCCAGTTCAAAGTTCACAGTGGGCTACCTGCAAGTAACCCAGCCGCATTCTTTCAACAAAATGGCTGTCTTCTAAAACTATATTCTACAATTTACACCTTATTCAACTTCAATAAATCCTGAGATCATGACCCAGAAGCCTGTGACCAATACTAAGGCTCTTAGATGTGACCCGAGTTTGAATTGTAAGTTGTGTGAAAGCCAAAACTGCAGTTTGTGGAAGAATGGGAGCAATGAGCTTCTAAAGTTAGTTTGTGTTCATCCCAGTCTCAGAGTTTTTATGATTTGAGCTCACAGGAGCTTAATCTGGTTAGTGCTGAGTAGAAAGGTGGAAGAAATGGGGTCAATAGCTCCCAAACGCATCCTAGTGGTCTCGGGGTCAACAGCCCTTCCTGATCCTTAATGCTCAGTGGGCCTCGGTGGCCAGCTCCCAACAGAGGAGTAGGGGGTGGAGGGGAGAGGATTAGAGATAGGAATGGGGATAAGATTACAATTAAGGTGTCTGTGCTTAAACCTAGGGTTAGATTACTTTTAGAATGAGTGATAATATTTGAGCTAGTTTTGGGTTTATATCCAGGGTAAGGGTGAGAATTAGGGCCAGTGCTAAGATTAGAGTAAAAATCAACAGGCGTAGAGTAGGGTTTGAGTTAGTGTTACAGTTAGGCATTAGTCCTAGGATCTAAAGTAGGTCAAAGGTTAAAGATTAGGTTGAAATTAGGGTCAAAGTCCTTTGAAACAACCCAATCTGAGACCGAAGTTGGTCACTGTGGAATAGCAGACCAGCACTGCTCTTTATGAGCAAGGCATAGTGTAGGGTCCCAACTGCCAATAAACAGAAACATTTTGAATATTTTTGGAAGAGTGGCAACACTCTGCACCCAACAAAGGTCTCTTTGAACTCACAGAGACCAGAAAGCCATGGCAGATAAGAGAATCAAGGTCCCTCCTTTACCATGCCCCAGGCTAGCACAAGAACTGAAGCCCTGTCCAGTAGAAGAAAGTGAGTGAGTGAAAGGATGCTTTTAGATGGATCATCCCTGCCCAGATGGATGCAGGTCATCAGTCTCAAGTGGGAGGGGTCCTGAGCAGGGCCCAGGCTTTGAGCAAATGCAGCACAAATGGAATGGGAGAAAGACTCATTCTGTGGTAGCCACCATGAGTGCAGTTTTCTGCCAGACTGGTGACACACAAGTAGAAGGGCCTACCTGCAGAGTTAATCCAGCTGATTCACACCACCAGTGACTGATGGTCATCCCCCAAGGAACCTCCTCAAGACCTGCATCCAGGCAGAGTGGTGCCTGCAACCTCCTCAGCAGCAGAAAATTCACTCGATTTCAGAAGCAGAGTTCAGGCCTAAACAGGGAGGGAGCAACACAACAGAAACCCAAGGGCTCTTGCAGGTGAAAGGCACCTGAGCTGAGCTGTAGGCCACAGTCAGCAGATGGAAAGGGAGACCTATCCTTCCTGCATTTTAGCCAAAGTACACTAACAGTGGAGGCCGAAAACTGATCCAATAAGTTTAGTAGTGCGTAAGAAGCTCTGCAACAACAGAATCCTGTCCCAAGGTGGAGCAAGGAGCAGATGTGAATGTCTTTCCCTCTCTCACTGAGTGACATATATCGAACCACAAAAAGAACTCTAGAACAGAGGGTAATCAAATAGTATAAGAGCTTTAAATCAAAAGAGAAAATATAAAGAGCAGAGACACCTTTCACAAACAAGGAAAAATCAATGAAAGCAGGCAGACAACTATCAGAGTCCCATAGAGACAGTGACTGAAAAAGCAGCTATCAGAGCACAACAGTGGAAATCCCCAGAATGACCTGCCCCAGATGGCAGCTACAGAAATCAGAAAATGGATGGCAAAAGGGAACAGGAACCAAGAGAAACTAGAAGCAAAACTCACTGAAGTCATATAGGACGTCAAAGAATAGGTGGCTAATTTCAAAGAAAACACATCCTGAAAAAAACGAAAAAGAAAAACTTCATCCTGGAAATCAAGAACACACTAGCAAGCATAGGTAATAGTGCTAATCAAGCAGAGGAAAGAATCTCAGAGCTTGATAACCAAAATATGGAATTAATCCAGTCTGTCAAAAACATAGAACAAGGCCAGGTGCAGTGGCTCACACCTAGAATCTCAGCACTTTGGGAATTAGAAGCAAAAGAAATGCCTGATTACAGGGGCATGAGACCAGCCTGGGCAGCTTGGCAAGACCTTATCTCTACAACAATTTTTTTTTAAAAAGTAAGCCAGGTATAGTGGTATACCACTATAGTTCCAGCTACTTGGAAGGCTGAGGTGGTAGGTTTGTCTAAGTCCAGGAGCTGAGGCAGCAGTTGCCATGAGCATGCCACTGCACTCCAGCCAGGGTGACAGAATGAGACTCCAACTCAAAAAATAAAAAAACGTAAAAAGAGGAACAAAGTCTCTGAGAGATGTGGGACTATGTCAAGTAGCCAAATCCGAGGGATGGAGGCAAGATGGCCACCTTAGAGCAGCAGATCAGCACCACTCTCTCCTGGCAAGACAGGGAGTAAATATTCTGCCACTGTCAGATGGAGATACCCTGAGCATTTTTGGATGTGTTAAACATTTTTAACACAATGAGTCTCTCTAAGCACACAGAGCCCAGAAAGCCACAGCAGGTGCAGAATTCCAGGCACCCCATCCCACACCCTGCACCAAGCTTACACAGAAAAGGAAGATCTGTTTGGAGGAAGAGATGGGTGAATGATAATAAGATGCTTTGAATCTGTTCACCTCCTTTCAACAGTGAACAGAACATCAGTTTCACATGGGAGAAGGTCTAATTGAGACACAGTGGTGGGCATCAGAGCTCAGGTGGAATGGGGAGCAGAACCTGCATGGGGAAGACCAGTCTGTGAAGTGAATCTTACTGACATGCCCACACTGGCACCTGGTGGAGCAAGAGACCCTGCTCTTGCAGAGCAGGGCGGAGAGTAGGGATCTAGCTATCAATTAAAGGAGGTATCCTGAACACATTTGGAAAGGTGAAATTCGTTGTGCCCTATGGGGGGTCTCCTTGAACACACAGAGACAAAAAAGACAGGTATGGGACTCTTGGTGCCCATCCCCCACCACAAGCTAGGTGTATATAGAGGCTATCACACTGAATGAGGAAGGGAGCTTAGTGATTCTGGGATGCCCTGGGTTGGCTCACCCCCTTCCAGCCAGTGCAATCCATCAGCCACATGCCGCAGGGGCTGAAAATTGGGAGAGAAAATCTGCAGTAACAAGAACCTGCTACAGGGTAGAGCTCCTCCCTCTCTCACTGAATAAAGAGAGGTCTGACACATATAAGGAAGAAGCAAAGAAGAAATACAGGCAACCCTCAGAGTTTTAATGAGACAGCACATGAAAAGGCAGCCATTAGAGCACAAACAATGGACACTGCCCAGAACAAACTGTCTCAGATGACAGTTACAGAAATCAGAGAATGGATGGCACAAATGAACAGGAACCAAGAGAAACATGAAGCAAAACTCAAAGAATTATACAGAGAGTAAAAGTGGAGCTGGCCAATTTCAAAGAAGCCTATTCTGAAATAATGGAAATAAAGAGCTCCTTATTCAAAATCAATAACAAAGTAACAAGTATTAAGTATAGGCTCAAATAAGCTGAGGAAAGAATCTCAGAGCTTGAAGATCAAAATATGGAATTAACAAAGTCTGTAAAAACATAGGGAAAAAAAGAAGGAACAAAACTTCCAAGAGTTGTACGACTTTGTCAGGGGGTTTGAGACCAGCCTGGGCAACTTGGTGAGAACTCATCTCTATAATAAATCACAAAAAAACTAGCCAGGCATGGTGGTGTGTATTTGTAGTTCCAGCTACTTGGGAGACTGAGGCAGAAGGATCACCTAAGCCCTGCAAGTTTACGCTAAGGTGGCTGTGAGCATGCCACTGCACTCCAGCCTGGGCAACAAGAGTGAGACTCCAACTAAAAAAAAAAAGGTAAGTACAAAAGAAAAAAATTCTAAAGACAGCAAGAGAGAAAGTTCAGACTACCAACCAGGGAAAACCCACCAGAATCACTCCACACTTCAAAAACACTACAAGCCAGAAGGAATTGGAGTTCAATTTTTAATGTTCTTAAAAATAAGCAATTCCAACCAAGAATCTCCTACTCAGCCAAGTTAAGCTTCATCAATGACAGAGATTTTAAATCCTTCCCAGATATTAATCTCTAAGAGAATATACCACCTCCAGACCAGCTCTACAGGAGACACTTAAGAAGGTGTGAGGAGAGAGGAAAAAAGAATGGCCATATATATTACAAAAGTACAAACACAGACTTAGCAGAGAATACAGAGCACCCACATAAATGAAAACTCACATAAAAATAAATGCAAAAGTTAAAAGGAAACAAAGCAACCCCCAAGAGCCCTATGACAAGGATAAACTCTCACATTTTATTTATCAACTTGAACATGAATGGATTAAAGGCACCACTGAAGAGACACAGAGTGGCAAACCAGATTTTAAAAACATGATTCAACAATCTATTATCTCCACAAAAGACTCCCACAGATTCAAGGTTGGAGACTGGAAAATGACATTTAGGGAAATATAAACAGAAGAAGGCAGGCATAGCTATTCTAATATCAGACAAAGCAGTCTTCAAGCCATCAAGAGTAAAAAAGAACTCAGAAGGACACTACATAATGATAAAAGGCTCAATCCATCAACAAGACATATCTTATATGCACCCAACACAGGAACAGCAGGTTTTATAAGATAACTACTAAGCAAACTAAGAGAGGTCACTGACTCTTATGCAATCATAGTTGGAGACCTAAATACCCCATCTAAATCATTATATAGATCATTGAGGCAAAAAACCAACAAGGAGATACAGAACCTTAACTTGACACTCAATCAAGTGGACTTAATAGACATCTACAGAATACTTTATCCAACAACTACAGAGTATATTTTCTACTCATCAGTACATGAAAAATACTCCAAGATTGATCACATTCTTAAACATAAATCAAGCTTTAGCAAATTTTAAAAGATCAAAATAACACCATGAATCTTCTCAGATCACAGTGCAATAAAAATAAAAGTCACCATCAACAAGATACCACCAAAACATGCAAAGACATGGACATGAAACAACATACTGTTGAATGACTTCTGGGTTGACATGGAAATCAAGACAGAAATAAAAAGATTCCCGGAAACAAACAAAAGAAGGACATCTTATCAGAATCTCTGGAATGCCATAAAAGCAGTATTAAGAGGAAAATTCATAGTCTTGCATGCACAAATCAGGAAAACAGAAAGAACACAAGTAGACAGCCTTATATCATATCCAAAGAAGCTGGAAAGGCAAGCTCACTTAAAACTGAACTTCAGCAGAAGAGTGCAGCAGATCACCAAGATAAAATCACAGTTTCAGGACATAGAAGACAAAAATATGAAAGAAAGGATCTACATGACCAAAAGCTGGTTCTTTGACATGATAAATAATGGTCTTCTGGCCATTGCAAAAGGTGAAGTCACAACTGACCCTGAAGAAATTCAAGATTATCAGAGATTACAGTGAACACCTGTATGCAAATAAACTAGAAAACCATTTTTAAAAGGAGCACTTTCTGAAATCAAAAAACCTTCCAAGTTTGAAACAAGAAGAAATACAAACTCTAAACAGAATGACAATAACCAATAACAATCCAGGAAATCAACTCAGTCAAAGAAATCTCCCCAACAAAAAAAGACTTAGAGGTTGGGTTCGGTGGCTCAGCCTGTAATTCCACGCTTTGGGAGGCCGAGGTGAGTGGATTGCCTGAGCCCGCGGGTTCGAGACCCGCCCGGGCAACTTGGTGAGACCTCATCTCTACAATAAATCAAAAAACTAGCCGAGTGTGGTAGCGCATGCCTATAGTTCCAGTTACTTGGAAGGCTGAGGCGGAAGTATTGTCGGAGCCCACCAGGTCAAGGTTGCGGTGGCCGGGAGCGGCCACTGCACTCCAGTCTGGGTGACAGAGTGAGACTCCAACTCAAAAAAAAAAAAAACCTAGACTCAGTGGCTGCCCAGCTGAATTCTATAAGACACACAAAGAGGAGCTGATAACAATATCATCAAAAGTATTCCAGGCAATTGAGTAAAATGCAATGCCTCCCAACCCAGTTTATGAAGCCAACATCATACTGGTACCAAAAATCGACAAAGGCTTAACAAGGAAAGAGAATTATAAGCCAAGCTCCTTAATGAACATAGATGAAACATTTTAAACAAGATTCTAGCAAATTGGATCAAACAATACATCTCAAGGACGAACCACCATGATCAGATGGGCTTCATTTCCGAAATGCAGGGCATTTTCAATATTCACAAGACCATAAACATAGTTCAATACATTAACAGATGTAAAACTAAGAACCATATGATTATACCATTGGACACAGAAAAAGCATTCAACAAAATTTAGCAGCCCAACTTGATAATTAAAACCCTTGAGCATTTAGGCATAGAGGGAACATTCCTTAAAACAGTAAGAGCCCTCTATGATAAACCCACAGCCAACATTTTGCTCAATGGTCAGAAGTTGGAAGCACTCTCCATAAAAATGGGAATAAGATATGGATGCCCACTCTTACCCCTCCTCTTCAACACAAAGTTTGAAGTACAACCCAGAGCAATCAAGCAAGAAAACTAGGGATAACCAAATAGGAAAAGAGGAAGTTGTGCTATCCCTCTTTGTAGACTATATGATTCTATATCCTGAAAACTCTAGGAAGTCTGTCAAAAGCCTTCTAGCACACCTAATCAACTTTGGAAAAGTCTCAGGGTACAAAATTAATGTGAAAAAGACAGTTCCATTTCTATATACCAACAACAAGCAGAGAACCAAAAAAAAAAAAAAGAAAGGCACAACTCTATTCACAATAACAACAAAAAAATGAAATACCCTGTCATCCACCTAACCAGAGAAGTGAAAAATCTTTATGAGAACTATAAAACACTGCCCAAAGAAATAAAGAATGACCTAAACAAATGAAAAAACATCCCATGTTCATGGAGCAAAAGAATTAATATTGTCAATATGTCCATCCTACCCAAGACAATCTACAGATTCAATGCAATATCCATCAAATTATCAAACATCATTTTCTCAGACTTGTAAATACAGTACAGAAATTCCTATGGAAACAATAAAGAGCACTAATAACCAAAACAATTCTCAGCAAAAGAAACAAAGTGGAAAGTATCACACTTCCGAGCTTTAAACTTTACTACAAGGCTACAGTAATCAAAACAGTCTGATTTGGTACAATAATAGGCAAATAGATCAATGAAGCAGGTCAAAGATTCTGGAAGCAAAAACTCACTCAACCAACTCACTTTCGACAAAGCCACCAATAACAACCACTGAGGAAAGGAGACCATATTTAGCAAATGGTGCTGGGAAAATTGACTGACTACATGCAGAAGAATGAAAGTGGACCCCTACCTATCACCATATACAAAAATCAACTCCACATTGATCAAAGACTTAAACATAAAACCTTAATCTATAAGAATCTTAGAAGAAAATGTAGGAAACACTTTTATGCACATTGGAGTTGGTAAACAATTCTTAACCAAAAGTGAATGCCATAAAAGCTAGGATAGACAAGTGGGATCTTATCAAACTGAAAAGCTTTTGCACAGCAAAAGAAATCATCAAAAGAGTGGGGAGACAACCCACAGAATGAGAAAAAAATATGCTAATTATGTATCAGGCAAACGTCTTACATTCAGGATCTATAAGGAACTCATATGATTTGAAAGAAAAAAAACAAACAACCCTATTAAAAAGTGGTCAAAGGACATGAATAAACACTTTTCAAAATAAGATATACAAGCAACCAACAGATACATGGAAAAAATGCTCAGCTTCACTAATCATCAGAGAAATGCAAATCAAAATTACAGTGAGATACCACATAATTCCAGTAAGCATGGCTATCACTAAAAAGTCAAAAACAACAATGCTGGTATGGGTGCAAAGAAAAGGGAATTCTTCTACACTGTTGGTAGGAGTGCAAGCTGGTTCAGCCTTTATGGAAAGCAGTGTGGTGATTCCTATAAGAACTAAAAATTGGCATTCCACATGATCCAACAATCCCTCACCTGAGAATATATCCAAAGGAACAGAAATTGTTCTATAAAAAAAACACCTGCACATGCATGTTTATAGTAACACTATTCACAATAACAAAAATATGGAGCCACCCTGTTGTCCATAATAATAATTGCTTGCATATTAAAAAGTCTATCTTTACTAGAAATTCCTGGAAGTCTAAATGCTAGATCAAAGGTTATGTTTATTTTAAAGTTTGATAGATATTGTTAAATTATCTTCAGAAGAGGATAAAATTTTTTCATATCTTCACTAACACTGTGAACTAAAATTTGGATGCTTAATTATCTTGATGTGAAAATGGTATCATAGTTTTTGGCTTTATTTTACAAGTCTTTTTTAAATATAGAGAATGTTTAAATATTTTTATGCATAAAAGAAATCTTTATTTTGTTTTCTGAGTAAATTATCTTTTTTATACCTTGTTAGTTATTTACTATTTTTCTTATTAGATTGCAAGAATTATAAATATATGTTATGGTTACATATGGCATGAATATGTGATAATTCATAAATTTGTAAAACATTATTTATATATTATTATAATGCTGTCTTTTGGACTTTTTTTTACTGTGAATCAATATTTAATTTTATGTAGTCAATTTTATTCACATTTCATAGATCCTAAATGTTATATCTTGCTAGGAATGATTTCCTTATTTCATAAGAACATAGTTTTTAAAACACCACATGTAATTTTCTTTCAAATTATTTAAAATTCCCTTTTGTTAATACAAAAATTTAATTCATCTCATTTGAGGCAAAATTAAGTTTAGTTTATTTAAAAACCCAACTTCAAGCTGTTTTTAATTAAGAAAAGTTTATTGTGTTTGATACTGTATGACTATGAGCTTTTCAAAATATAAAGTCAACTGACTGCCCAAATCCATGAAATATGTGTGTGCCTGAAGATGTATATATAAAAACACATTTTTTAAGTTGATAAATTTGTTCAAGTGGATTTATTATAAATGGAAATTAGTGTTAATAATAAAAGTATTAAAATTTAAGTACTTGTTAAAACAATAATTCTATCGGAAACTTCAAAATTTTTAAATTAAGAATATTGATCTTCCTCTCAGCTTAAAGATCTGAAATGCATTTAATGATATAATTATTTTTTATAAAAGCTGTAATATATTTAAATATAAGAGATAATTTTAGCTTTAAATTTTTTTTTTTTTTTTTTTGAGTTAGGGTCTCACTCTGTCACTCAGACCTGATGGGCTCCGGTGATCCTTCCGCCAGAGCCTTCCAAGTCGCTGGAACTACAGGCGCGCGCTACCATGCCCGGCTAATTTTTTTCTCTTTTTTTTTTTATTTATTGTAGCGATGAGGTCTCGCCAAGTTGCCAAGGCAGGTCTCGAACATCAGGCAATTCACTCACCATTCACCTCAGCCTCCCAAAGCACAGGATTACAAGCTGAGCCACCGAACCCGGCTTAAAATTTTTTTTAATCTAATAAATAGTTTATAACCTGTCAAAATTATTTTAAACTATTTGGTTTGCTTCAATGTTTATAATTTGTTGACTACGAAGTATTTTATAATTCTGATAAGGAGTTACAAATGTAATCTTAGGATAACATTTACTTACAGGGCTATTGACTGGATCTATTCCAGTAATATTTAATATATTTGTATATATAATTTAATACATATATATTAAATTCAATAACTA
Organism: Carlito syrichta; assembly: GCF_000164805.1. Lineage (NCBI taxonomy): Eukaryota > Metazoa > Chordata > Mammalia > Primates > Tarsiidae > Carlito > Carlito syrichta. Next base: position 78,258 of record NW_007247445.1, read on the forward strand.
TTTAGACTATCCAAATTTTTCATACATCAAAAAATCAAATGCATCAAGTAATATTGCTTTTTATAATTTTAGACATTTTGAAATCAATCTAAGTATTTCTAGTGATCTATAATCATATATTCAAGAATTAGAAACTATTATAGTAGTAATGTAATCCTAGTGTTTTGAAAAAAAGGATAATTTTCAAAATGGTTATCTAGCTTAACTTCTTAGCTTAATTTTCTGTAAACCACTAAAACTAATACACAAGTAATTTTACAATACAAACATCACAAGTCAGTTTTGACCATCTCTATATAACATTGTAATATTTGGATAACATTGTTAGTATTTTCTTACTCCATTACATTCAAATTATTCCTTAGTGTATCTGGGAGGCTTTAATTTTTTTTTTAAGTAAGTCCTTAAAAGGATTATAATGGTTTAAAAATGGGAAGAACTTTGCATTCTGCTGATTTTTAAAATATGAGGATCATAAGTTATGTCCAGGGTATATTGCAAACAAGTTATTACATTTCTGGATTTGGTTACAGGCATAATTCCTTCCCAAATAGCTCCCCTTGGAAATGGTAAGCATCTCTGTTTATAAGTTTTTTATTTCTCAGCAAATATTTTCAGTGGATACAGCTCTCAAGAGAGTTCATGGTCAGAATTGACTAAAGTTAATGTTTTCTGTCACCAGAGCTATAAATGTGTCAGCGATGTTTACAAGAGCATACAGATATTGAGTCAGGTCAAAACAAAGTCACACAACGAATAACTATGAGGTCAGAAACCATTAAATATGCTAAATATATAAACATATATGTTGAGGTATCAGACAGCTGACTGAGTTAGGACTGACTCAGAAAAGGTTTTATGAAACAGTATATCTGGTAGTGTGTATGGCACTAGTAAGAAAGAAAAAAAATAAGATTTAGGAATTCAGTCACCAGCACTTCAGTGATAGACATGAAGAGATGGCACTTAGGAAAATAAAATAGTTGTTTACAATTTGGAGATTTTATCATTGTGAAGAATATGGGCAGTTGGTCTTTAAAAGAAATAATAATAGATTGGAGACATAATTAAGCTTTTGGTTTATTCTATGTGTTTTTCTTGACTCTTGTCAAGAGAACAGTTATTAGTCACACTTGGCTTGTCTAAATGAGGATTTTTTTAAAAAGCTGATTTGGGGTTAACAATTTTCTGAGCATTTTGTCTGTAGATATAGAATTGAATCATATTTGTTGAGTTTAACTGATAATTCATGTATGAAGATTAGTACTACTATAAAATGTGAAATATATTAGCTTTCAGTTTTGAACTCTACACCAAAGTTAAATCAGTGCTACTTAAATTAAAATGTTACCTTATTTTAAAGTATTAATCTTTTATAGCACTATCTGAAGTAAAAGTTATGGTTATTTCTTAGCAAAAATGGCCATTAAAATCTTTTCTCCTTGTATTTCTCATTAGCTACATAATAATTAAAAAGAGCAATGGGTGTCACTCCATTTCTCTTCATACATTTTGGTGCTACATAATGAAAAAAATATTAGCAATTTTACTTGTGCCCTCATTATTGATATGCTGTAGTCATTTTCTACTTTTCAATGACTTTGAAAATGATCTTTTACTGTGATGGCTTCTTATTATCAAGAAAGGTACTAGAAATAGGTGTAATCTCATTATACCCACAATCACTCAGTAGAAAAATATGTAATATTCATGTGAATATTAGTGAAAGCGTATAGTTGAATTGCCTCATTTTCCTGCTATAGTACAATTACATTTACTTTTAATGGTAAAGTAATAAAATTATACAGTGGCAATCAACACAAATGAAGAGTTGCCATTTGTGTAGGATAAGTGGGTTATAAGATAAACCTCTAATTTAGCTAATTGAAATTTGAAATAGAGTTTATAGCCAATGTGAAATTAAATGCCATGATCTTAGTTGACTCTATTTTATAATCACTTACATTTTTATTGCTAATTCACCTGATTAAAGTCAGGAGTAAATACACCAATAGCTCCTGATAACTTAGATTGGTGTTGAATTTAAATGTTACAAAGGATATGAAACTGTCCAAAAGAAAGATACATAAATACACTACATATTGTCAGTAACATCGTTGATATCTGCCTGGGAAAGAGGAGGGCACACCTCATCAAAAGGGTAACTACACGGTGAATATTTGTATACCTCGCCCTGAATTGTACCCCATAATTTTAAATAAAAATTAAAAGAGGGAAAAAAAAGAACACAAATAGCTTAGATTACAAGTTATGATTTTGGGGTCAAATTTTAATGCTTTTTCTGATCACTTGTAACATTATTAAATCTGTATTTTAAATTATTTTTGTATTAAAGCAATTATCTTATTGACATATAAAAATGAAATAGCAATAAATAATATCTTTTTAATACCTCCTTAAACCTAGCAAATAAATAGGTAGATATTGTGGTATTTATACAAGGATTATGACTTTAAATATTAAAATATTTTAATATAAAAGATGTGATAATATAAAATAATTAATTTTGAATAAGACAATATTAATATTTAAAACATTAATTAAAATAACAACTTTCTACTTATTTTAGACATTAATGAAAATTAATAAAATTTGAGCCAAGTCAGGTGGCTCATGCCTGTAATCCCATCATTGTGGGAGGCAGAGATGAGGATTGCTTGAGCCCAAAAGTTTGAGACCAGCCTAGGCAACATAGACCTCAATTCTACAAAAAAGTTTAAAAACTTAACTAGGTATGGTGGTACACACCTGTAGTCACAGCTACATGGGAGGCTGAAGTAGAATGTTTGCCTGATCCCAGAAGTTTGAAGCTGCAGTGAGCCATAATAGTGCCACTGAACTCCATCCTGGACCGCAGAGTGAGATCTCAACTCAAAATGATAATAATAATAAAATTTGCCCATTGTTAGCAGATCTTAGGACCCATCCCTTTTATATTTGCCAAATATAAAAGTATTAATTACAACCACAGCAACATAATGCTGAGAACTTATACATATCTTTGAAAATCTAATTTAGAGTACAATCTCTTGAACTGTCAAATAAAATCAAATGTAATCACTTATTAATAACAGCTAACATTTGCTAAAGTTATTGTTCCAGGAATTATGTGAAGCACATTTTGAAATGTTTATTATTTCCCACACACTTTATGATGGAGAAACTACTATACCCACATAATACAGATGAGAAAACTGGTGCCTACAGAGGCTTAATAGCCTGCTGACAATGGAGATGTTCTAAATGGTGAAAGCAGCTTTTAAAGCTACACTGTGGTTCTGGAACTCTCTTTAACTATTTTCCTCCCATATGTAATAACATCAGTGAGATCAAGTTGGAGGCTTGGTTCTGCAAGTAATGCTACACAGGGAACAAATGCATTAAGATCAGATCTTAAAGAATTATATAGCTAATTATTTGTTATTATGCCATTTTTAGGTAGGTTACCAGTACAAATGTAAATAAATGTGGTTCAAGTATATACTTTTAAAATGAGAAGTGAATAATTTTGTCCTCTAGAAAAAATCAATGATTGCCTCAGTTATTTACCAGATCCCAGACTCAATACTGAAGTGTGGTATCTGTATTTTACTTCATTTATAACTAAAACAATTATAATAAATACTATAAAAATTATAACTAATTTTTGTTACTATATGTAATGTCTACTTAAAAATATAATTATAATAATGATCCTTTAAGAGCAAACATTTATTTTCATCAATATATTTAAGCACATTTTTTTAGACCAGGTTTTCCTAGGTTGGGGTGAAGATTTAGTAATACACACACACACATATACTTAATTCATGATGTAGCTAATTATAGAAAAGGAAGTGAAGGTCATATACAGAACTACTTCATTTGAAGTTTAAATATTTACATTTTACCAAAGAAAATTTTAAAACCTGTATTTACTCTTGAAATACAGACAAACAGAAATTGTCAATGATGAAAAAGAACAAAAATAATTTCAGAACAAGGTTTTATGTAATATATCTTTTTTTGTTTGTTTTTTTGTTTTTTGAGTTGGAGTTTCACTCCGTCACCCAGACTGGAGTGCAGTGGCCACTCCCGGCCACCGCAGCCTCGACCCACTGGGCTCTGGCGATCCTTCCGCCTCAGCCTTCCAAGTAGCCGGAATTACAGGCGCACGCTACCATGCCCGACTGATTTTGGATTTATTGTAGAGATGAGGTCTCGCTGCCCAGGCGGGTCTCAAACCCGCGGGCTCAGGCAACCCACTCACCTCAGCCTCCCAAAGGCGCGGGATTACAGGTTGAGCCACCGAGCCCGGCTTTTGTAATATGTCCTATTGATCGTTTTCACGTGAATATTATAATCCAAGCTGTATGACCAGCAACAATTGGAACAATAATTGCAGGATTTCACAGATTACTAACATCTTTAGCTTAACTCAGCATCAGAAGAACTTGAATCTGCTTCTAGACAATTATTTCATGGTTCAAATTTCATAGTTCGTTTCAACTACCTATTTCCAGGTAGCTTTACAATGACTGAATCAAAACTCCCATTTGATTACATTGAAAACAATCATAAAGTAGTCAAAATCATTGCATTAAATCTGCTCCAATGAAGACATGGCCCTCATAAATTTCAAGCAAATGAATTTATAAATCATTTTATGTTTCATAATATATTTACAGAATGAGATATTATCATTAATGGAAGTATGACATAAATTCACAAATGAATATTGGCAATACTACTCTAATATGAAGTGATAAAAGCCATCTTAGTTTTTTTATGTCTTTATTTAAACATTGTTTTCTCTCATTTTCGAGAGATGAAAAAAAGTTTGTAAAATAACCTACAAATGTATTACTTAGAACCCGAGAATATCTACATCTGTAAAAAATTACAACTTAGTTACAAGAAACTATCATTTTCATGCATCCTAACATCCAATGGTGCTGTTTTTAAAATTTAGAGCCAATGATTTTGAGTAATATGTACTTGTCTTGACAACATGAAAGGTAGAATAATTAATTTATATGAAATAATTCAGCCATAAATCTAAGAAAATATTTTTTTAACTGCTGGTTAAAGATTAAAATCATTAACAAATAAGCATCATTTGAGCCCTTTTATCTTGAAAATTTAGAGTTTTTATTCATTTGGTATATGTCTTCTCTAATTAAGTACGCCTATTTTAATCAGATTTTTTTTTATTAAGACGTCATCAAGTAACATGAATTAATCCCCTATACTCTTTGAAAATGTTCACTTTCTAACACCCTAAGTCTAACAAACCTTAAGTTAGTCTCTTAAATGTATATTAAAAGTGACCTTGTTTTTCACCACACAACGCCTATCAGTTTTTATGCCTCACAATACTGATTTTTACTTGAACCCTTATGTCCTGGAAAACAAGAAAACTTAAAGGAATCCTATCAACCTTTTGTGTTCTCAAAAAGGACTATGTCAAAGAATCACCTTTCCCCACATAACTTATACAAGACTTATGGATGACCCCTTTATTTAGTTATAACAAGGACACACACCGACCCTCCAAATTCTTATTGTTTACTTCATATATGATTAACTGAACAGTTTTATCTGAATAATAAATTGAAACAAAATGTTTGTTAACCAAACTTTGGTTAAGTTTTCTTCTTTCTTAAGGCCCCTAAATTTTGGCATACTTCAGCTTGAGCCAGCATTGCAGTCCTTCTTAAGGGAAACTTAATGCCTTAAATTGGTTGACATTGAGTAAACTTGTGTTGATCTGCTGTACGATCATGCCACAATATTAACCCACTTCACCATCCAGTTCATCTTGTTCACTTCTCTCTATAAAAGGAAAACCCTTTCTACTAACTGCAATAGTCCCTCCTCAACCATTTGCAATCATTCTCTCAAATAAAATCTCTCCTTAACTCTGGATTTGTCTTTTGTTTGACATTTCCTTTATTCTGATTATTAATATCAAGCTTCTACAGTCTGTTTCAAGAACCTCCTACTTCAAGAGTCTCACTCGCTGACTGGCATATTTTTCTTGTCTTTTCTTTTCTTTTCTAACCCTTTCTACCTATTGGCTCAACTGTAACAATCCTATGGCCCCACTAGATTTTATAATTGCTCATTTGATCCCTTGGTTCTCAGTCTCCTCAAATATTTTTGTTTCTTCTTAAATTCTATGATATATCATTGCAATCTTTCCTTTTAAGACCTTCAATGTGCTTGCTTCTCTTTTGTTTATTTGTATTCATTTTTCAATTGTTTAAATTTATATCTATTAACGCCGATTAGAAAAAAGCCATACCAATTGTCTTCACTTTTATTTCATGATCTTTAACTTTCAGTGGTTTTTCAATGTTGTCAGGAAATCATACTATATTTTGGAAATACATTCCCTCTCTGGCATAATAAAATTACTACTTCATGCCTTCTTGTTTTTTCTCAAGTTTTTTCTCCTGTTTTTTCTTCTTGTTTTCTTCTTTATCTGTGCATTCAGATAATAACCTTGTTTCCCACTTCACAAAAAAAATGGTCACTACTATAAGAGAACTTCAGAACAGCTAACAATACATTATACTCATACACCTACTAGCATCTGACCCTGCACATTTTTCCTTTCCATTCAACATAGAATGTGAGATGTTTGCATCCTAAAACCAGCCACTCCATTTGTACAATAGAGTCTACACAATCTTGCTAAGAATACTACTAGAGTAATTTGTCTTTTATTTCCAGTATAATCAATATTTCCCTCTCTACTACCTAATCCCCACTAGCAGACAAGCTTGCTTTTATTTCTTCTGTGCTAAAAAAACAAACAAAATACTATACAAGAAAATTTTCTTTACAACCTCTGGCTGTTCATTCTCTGCTTCTCTAACCAATTTCTTCTAGAAACATATGCATACTTTTAAACATATATAACATTAATTTTGTCAAGGTTATTCATGTTTAACCTTATCTTTATATATCTATTTGCTATTTTTTAAAACAAATCTTTACCTAATTGACTTAAAAGTGGTATTTCTCATCATCATTCACTCATCTTTGAAACACTTTCTTTGGTTTCTAATTTTCTTCTTATCTTCCTGGATTCTACTTTGCCAGCTTCTGTTCACTCAACATCTTAACATCGGCATTCTCCTACACTCCATCTTTGAACATGTTCCTAATACTCAATTGTATCCCCAAACCTACTCAAACTGCTATTTTTGTGTTCTCCATTATTTCTAGTAATAACATCCTTCTGTTCAAACCAAATCTCTTTCTCTCACACGACATTTCAACCACCAAATATTATGATAATTTTAACTTCAAATGACAGTTTATTTTGTCAAAATTTGTTCTTTAGAACCACACAAAGATGAATGATACCATAAAAAAAATAGGTTGTTTATGTCAGAATTCCAGAAATGATGAATGATACCATAAAAAAAAAAAATAGGTTGTTTATGTCAGAATTCCAGAAATAATGGTAAACTAGAAATATATCTGATTTTCTGTAACTAATTTTAAGTTGATTGGGTGGCTCAGGAAATATCAAGTCCTAAAATCTGAATAGTGTAAAACAGAATGAAGATTGTCCCTGATGTTTTGCAAAAGCAAATGGGAATACCATCATAAGGAAATAATAAGCTATAATTTTTACAAAGGAGTTTTTCAAGTGTGCAGAACCCATCAAGGATAAATAGGCAAATGAGGGGAACCAATATGCCCATGCATTTACAAACACACCAAAACTAGCATTATCATTCTTATTAGCACTCTAGACATTGGATAATTCAGACATACACTGTAAAACCATTATTCTTACTAAGATTTAAAAACATAAATGCAAATTACAGAATTTCAGCAAAGAACTAGTGAATAATCTGGGAGCAGAGCTGCCTCAAGCTGAGGGGTGAGCTGGGGATTATGTTTGGACCTTGAGCCTCCAGGCTGCAGTGTCAGCCCAGGCTTTGGGCATCTCCTGGAACCTCCATGTCCTCACTTGTCTGAGGTATCCTATTGTGTCAGGTTGTTTTAGAATTAGGCCAGAAATACCAGGAAACCTTCATCAGCCCATCTTGTCTTCGGATCCATTTTTTTCCCTGATTTTAGGAAGCTTTGTGAAAAGTCTCTGGGTGACTGAGAGGTGGAAAGGCAGGAAGGCTAGACCTTTGCCCTCAGTTTCAGGTCCCTTTGAGTGCCCCTCCTTTTAGGCTTTTTAAAACTAACTAAAGGGAGAGACTGAGGTACAAAATATAATGTTAGAGTTTACTTGCGCCAAAGTGAGGGAGCTGCCCAGGATACACTTCCAAGTCTTTGGGGAATTTATTTGACCTTTGTTCTTGCAGGGTTTTCAAAAATTTTTATTTTATTATAGAGATATGGGGTACAAGTAATAATTAACTACATAAGTAGGCTGCATGAAGGTGAAGTCTAGGCTTCCAACTGGTCCTCACTCCACCTGGCAGTGGACCAGGTACCTTTTGTTTGTCACATTCCCCTCCCCCTCCCCCCAAGGGAGTCCATCAAAAGCCTCCTTGCACTGATAAACAATTTTGGTAAAGTTTCAGGTTACAAAATCAACGTGCAAAAGACAGTTGCATTACTGTACACCAGCAACAAGCAGGCAGAGAACCAAATAAAAAGCACAATCCCATTCACAATAATTACAAAAAGAACGAAATACCTTGGCATCCACCTAACCAAGGAAGTGAAAGATCTTTACAACGAGAACCACAAAACACTGCTCAAAGAAATCAAAGGTGACACAAACAAATGAAAAATCATTCCTTGTTCATGAATTGGAAGAATCAACGTCTCTCCTCAGGCTCAATCAAGTGTGGGAGATACAGTTCCCTGCGAAAAAGCAGAGGGCTGCCAGCATGAAATGTCCACACAGACCACTGCTGCTCACCTGATAATTGGTGGGGGCCATTCTCATCTCTGAGATCAGAAAGTAAATAAAATATGATGAGACCCCTGAGAGGAGTGAACCTTATATCTTCTGATATATCTATAGCTTAACCCCCAACATTAAGATGTGGAGAGAATAGACAAAAGACAAATCTATTTTGCATTAACCCTAATTTTCAGTTGTATAAGGGACTGTGTGGATTTCAGCACCAATCACATGCACTCGTGTCTATATACACTTCTCTATAACTCCACACCACTCAACAAGATCAAACTTTAACTTCAGGGCAAAGGAAAATAGTATCTGTAGTGTGTCTACTGTTAGCCAGGTAAAATAATCAACCAATCCTCAATCCTGGTATTCTGTCTGTCACAGGTGTATGTTATGAGTGTATGTACTATTGCTTCATAACAAACTACGCCAAAACTTATTAGGTCATAATTGAACGGATCAGCTCTTAAGGTTGGTCTCAGCTACGCTTCTTCAGGCATATGTGGTCAGATGCTAGGTAACTAGGTATATCTGTTGAGGGGTACAGGAAACAGCCAGAGGGGCGGCTCCCAAATGGCGCCGAAATGGTAAAGCTACAGTAGACAACAAAGGCCCTAGGTTCTGGCTTCTTCATGCATGATTCCCCTCGCGCGCGAAGTTCAAACCTGCAAGCCTCCAATCATTTCCCATGACTAGCTAGCTTCGCTATACCCACCCTGCTCCCATGTCGCTCCTCCAATAAGAATCTAGCACAGCCCCTTCCGGCCCCTGCCAAACCCATAAATACACCCCTCTCCCTGTATAACTCTCTCTTGCTCTCTTTCACACTCTCTTGCCCTCTCTTGCCCTCTCTCCCCCTCTCACTCTCTCTCTCTTTCCCTCTTTCTCTCTTGCTCTCTCTCTCTCTCCGCCTCTCTCTCGGTCTCTCTCTCCCTCTCTTTCTCTCTCTCCCTCTCTCTCTCTCTCCACCTCCCCCTCTCTCGCCCTCTCTCTTGTTCTCTCTTTCTCTCCGCCTCTCTCTCACTCTCTCTCTCTCCCTCTCTTTCCCTCTGTCCCTCTCTCTCTTACTCTCTCTCCCCCCCTCTCGCCCTCTCTCTTGCTCTCTCTCTCCGCCTCTCTCTCTCTCTCACTCTCTCACTCTCTCTCGCTCTCTCTCTGTCTCTCCCCCTCTCTTGCTTGTTTTCAGTTACAGACCCTCTCTGTAACAGCCCCTTTAATAAATCTCTTGGTCTCGGCCGGGTGCAGAGTCATTACTGGCGCCGAAATCCTTTCATCTGTTTTGGGGGCTATGCTGGCTATATAATGGGGCACCTTAGTTCTCCTCCCTGTGTTGTCTCATTCTCCAACAGGCTCATGGAGATGGCAGGGTTCTGAAAGACGAAACAGAAGCATTTAAGACATTTTACATCTAGACCCAAACTAGCACACTGTCATATTCACAGCTTTCTTCTGTCTGGAGCAAATAAAGCCAGCCTAGATTCAAGGTTTAGAAAACAGATTCTGCCTCTAATTGAATTCAGTTGCAAAAGCACATTGCAAAGGATGTGGATCCAGAATTTCATCCATTTTTGCAATAAGTATGGTTCTGCATTTTCTCATAGAAAAGATTAGATTTACACATCTGTTCCAGATCAAGAACTTGTTCAAAGTCCCACAACTACTAAGGTGCTAAGCTGAGACTAAGAACCAACTCTGAAACTTGCAAAAGAGAGACAAATAGTCTTTTTTCTTTTTCTTCAGTTGAAGTCTTACTCTGTTACCCATGATCACGGCTACTGCATCCTGGACCTGCTGGGCCCAGGTGATCCTTCCACTCCAGGTTTTCAAGTAGCTCAGACTACAGGTATACACCACCAAACATGGCTAATTTTTAAATTTTTATTATAAAGATGATGTCTCGTCATGTTGCCCAGGCTGGTCTCAAACTTCTGGGCTCAGGCAATCCTCTTGCCTCAGCTTCCAAACGTGCTGGGATTACAGGCGTGAGCCACTGCACCCAGCTAGTATTGACAAACTCTATCCATGAAATGTGGAGAAATAGATCTACGGGATTTTATTTATCTATAGTTTTTGTTCTATCTAGGCCAGGCCATTGTGTTTGCAAATTCCTTTGGGCAACTCTCACATGCAGCCTGGGCTGAGATCTGCTGGTTTAGAAAAATGAGCTTCTCTTTGTCATGAGCTGCCTTGAGTACAAGGGCAACATTTGTCCTGCCCAACCTCAATGTGTCAGAGCGAGTTGGGAACTTCAGTAACTGTGAGTCACATCCAGGCACAGATTATAACTCCCTGCAGAGGGTTTACCATCTTCTGATAGTTCCATCCCAGAAATTGTGATGGGAAAATACCAGTTGGGCTGGAACATCAAGTCTGTAGTTCCCAAGTGACTCTGATGCACCATCAGGGTTGGGAAGTTGAGCTTCCAGAAGGCCCAATGCCCGGGGATCTTTTCTGCCCCTGAGATAATGAGAGGGTTTTTATAAACATGGTGTCTGCGGCAGAAAACTAGAGTTTACCTTCCCCAGAGATAGACTCTGGAGGAGTATATGGATTTTAAAATAATGTATTTTTAAAAATATTCTTAGGGCTGTTTGTCTTGAGGATATGTGGGAGGCTGATGGGTGCACAGGGAAGAGATGATGAGAACAGACCCCGTAAGGGCTAGGTGAAGCCACCAAGACCCTCTCACTGGACCTCTGCAGGGGCCTTGACCATCCTGAACAAAGCCAGCAGTAGAGTGCCTCAGCACAACTGCTCTTCACATGATGTATAGAGAAAAACAGAGGACAGAGTCTGGGGCAAACTCTGAGTATTGTGTCACTTTAACTCTTCGCAAGAAGGACCATGGGCATAAGTGTGTCCTCAAATCTTCTACCCTGTTTAGGACACAGTGTGGTAAGCTCAACTGCATAATGTAGTAACTTAAGGAACATGAAGGAGAATATGGGAGAAACATACTTGAGGAGACATGCTCCCCCTATTCCTGACCTAGGATCTGCTGAGAGCCTGTTCCTGAAAGGAGAGACTAGCCTCATGTACACTTCTGTAGAATTCCAACGAGTTCATCAGAAACTGGTGACATTGTTGCTAGCTCTTCCTCTGAAGAACAAAACACATAACACAATATGCAATTTCCTTTGCCATCTACAATTCAGTCATATCCAGACATTTTAGAAACAGATAGTTCCCTGCCAAGAAGCAGTAATGACAATGATATGCAAAGAAAATATGCAAAGAATATATACAAAGAAAAATGATGAAATTCAGAGTTCCAGTTGTAGGTCACATGTCTTCCATTAGACATTCTCCAGTGTTTTTCATTTGTCTGTTAAAAAAAGTACTTTACAGGAAGTTCTTGAAAATGATTTTATGAAGCACTACTTCAAAGCTCTATGAATAGGGTTTCCATTCAATTAACATGAATACAAATATATGTGCTTTTTATCTTTTTTTGGTAGTGTATAGAAGTAAAACTATCAATCAGATGTATTTGGTAATAAAAGAAGTGAAAAGATCTGAGCTGTGTTGGGTATTGGCTTCTACCTGTCTTTCTGAGAGTATGACTTAGAAAGAGGCAAAAAGATGTGTACATACCTGCATTCATATTTAAACATTTATTTTCAAATTCTGTCAAGAGAGCCTAGAGGCAGTGACACTCGGTAGCAATGCAGCAGTGAGTTTTCAGCCTCTGGGGATGAATGTGTGTGTGGTGAGGGGTCTCCAGCATTTCTCTGTCCTTCCCCCTAGGCCTTTGCACACATGTTCTGTTCAATGCATCTTCTCTTCTAACTCTAAAACAGGAGTCCCCAATCCCTGGACTGCCTATCGGTACCGGCCTGTGGCCTGTTAGGAACAGGGAGCACAGCAAGAGGTCAGCAGCAGGCTAACAGCTTGCATTCTGTCACAAGCTGCAACTGGATTCTCACAGGAGGCGAACCCTATTGTGAACTGCGCATGCGAGGAATCTAGGTCGCGCTCCTTATGAGACAGACTCTAATGCCTGACGATTTCCCTATCCGCGGAAAAAGTTGTCTTCCACGAAACCAATCCCAAATCCCAAAAAGGCTGGGGACCACTGCCCTAGAATTCCGTCCTGGTTTCCTTGCACCTGAGGGATCCGTGCTCACACCACCGGGTTCAGCTTAGAGACTCATTCACGATGAAGCCTCCCTGACCAGCCTCGTTTCCTACCCAGACCTCCCCTCTGTGTCCTGAGCATTGTCATAACCGACCCAGTTAGGAGCCTGTGCTTGGAGTCAGTGCAGTTAGGAGCCTGTGCTTGGAGTCAGTGTGCTCCCGGCTGAAGACGGCTCCCTGAGCCCTATGAAAGTCTTGGTGTGTCCTTACCAGGTTCCCAGTTCTCAAAGGCCACAATGCATGCTCACCCTGCCACACCCCTTTTAAAATCCGGGTCCGTGGACCATCTGGAGGCGGGGCGTGCCCCTCATCCAATGGAGTGGGGGCTTGGTCTGGGGCTGGTAGCCGACAGCTGGTGCCGGGGAGGTCAGCCGGGGCGCACCGACTCTTGAGCGCACAAGCTCTGCTGGTCCGCGCCAGAAGGAGCCCTGGGCTGCGGCAGAAAGTGGGGGTGGGGGAAGGTTCGGGGTGCAGTAGCTGAGCCGCTGCTGCTCCCGCTCGGGGCATCTCACCCTCCCAGGTATCCAGCTGCTCTCTTTCTCCCCAAACTCAGAGCGGCACCTTCCTCCTGCCGGTGTCCCAGTCGCACCTACGAAACATGCCCGCGCGCAGCCTGAGAACGCAGCTGTCCCGCCTTCCTCACATGGTGCCCGGCCTGCGCCATCGAACCCTATGTGGCTGGGCGTCGTCGCCTCGGAGCTACGGGGCACGGAGAAGCTCGTCCGGCGGAGAGGGCAAGTGAGGAAGGACCCAGCGGGCATGGGGGAGAGCCGGGACCCTGCAGGAGAAGACTGGAAACGGTCCCTGGGTGGGAAGGCGGCGCCGGTGTGAACGGCGCCGCGGGGAAGTGTCTGACTCCTGCTGCTTCGCTCTCTGGAGATCGAGGCAGAAGCTGGTGCGGCGCTTGTAGGAGCCGGTGGGGTCACAGGACCATCCCCTCCCTGGGGCGAGGTCGCCACTGCAGCCCCCGCCCTCAGGCCCCAGTTCATGGGCAACTTCAGCCAAAGAGAGGCTGGACATTGGAGTGTGGGTGTGAGCCTGTCCGTGAAGCCCAGCCCCTTTCCCCTTTTCCCACGCGGTCTCAAGTCCAGTGGGCTATGGGATCTGCTGGGAGTAGGAGGCGTGAAACGCCTTCCCCAGGTGAGGGGCACGAGCCCTGGGGTCGTGGGGCCGAAAACAGAGGCTGGAGGTCAAGGTCCAGTGGGATATCGAGGGTCTTCGAGGAGGGGGGCGCGAGCGGAGGGAAGTGTTCCCCAGGGGATTGGGAATTCAGGCTTAGAGTTTGGGATAGGGATTAAGGGTTACACATTAACCCATTTAGGGGTGATGGTGGAGACTGACCCTGGGACTGGGGCTAGGATTAGAGGTTAAGGATTAGGAGTTACTGGTTTAGGGTTAGAAGGTTTAAGGTTAAAAGGTTAAGGGTTTGGAGTTTGGGGTTTAGGTGGAGGTGAGGGCAATGATGAGAACCTGGGTGTGGATGGGAGTTGAGATCAAGATCAGGGTTGGATTAAGGGTTGGGGCTAGGTTTTATAAATTAGGGTTAGGAGTGTGGGTATGGATGAGGATTAAAGTTGGATTAGGGTTAGAATTTAGATTAGGATTAGATTTATTGTCGGGATGGTTTGAGAGTTATTAACAATTATCCCCATGGAGGGAATAACTTTATAAAATGATCACTTTTTAATTATAATTTCATTTATCTGGAGTCTATAAATTCTACTCGTTTCTAAAGTGCCCTTTCAGGTCAGCACATTTTGCCCTACCACCTACAGTAATTTTTATTTTAAACTGTTGTGATACAGTTGGATTATTTATTACATTCTGCATTCTATCCAGATAGATTCCTACATCCTAAACCTTTTAATACTATTTGCCTACATTATTACTTACTATTTGCAGTATAAAATTCTATGGTTTTTACAAATGTACAATGGCAAGTATCCCTCATGAAAGTTTCACATAGAATATTTCAAATATTATCCCCGTAAAACCAACGTAGCTACTGACCTGTTTACTATCTCTGTGGTTATATTTTTCCAGAATGTACTTTAAATGGAATCACACAGCCTCTTCCCATTGCTCTCATTGCTCTCACATTGTTTTCATCAATGCGTGTGAGATCCAGCCATGCAGCGTGGGCTGATAGTTCATTCCTTTCTATTGCTAAATGATGTTCCCATTGCACACTGTAGCTCAACTTAGTTATGCAGTCAGCTATCGAAGGACTTCTTGGTTCCCGTAAGTTTTGCCAGTTATACATAGTGCTACCATAGTTAATTGTTTGCTGGTTTTTATTTGGACATAAGTTTTCAAAGTAGTTGTCTAAATACATAAAAGTGTGTGATTGTTGGACCTTAGAGTGAGACTTGTTCAGTTTTGAAAACAACTGCCAGATTGTCTTCCAAAGTGTCTGTTTTTCCATGCCTTTCAGCAGCAATGAATGAGAGTTCCTGATGCAATTACTACATTTTTAGATTTTAATAATTTTAATAGATGTACAGGGCTATTTTATTGTTGTTTTAATTGTTTTAATTTTCTTTTTCTTTATGACAAGTGTTGTTGAACATTATTTTTTATGCTTGTTTGGCATGTGTATTTCTTCTTTGGTGAGGTATTTATTCAGATCTTTACACATTTTCAATTGGGTTACTTGTGTAATTCTTACTGAGTATTGAGTTTTAGGGGTTTTTTTTAATATATTTTGCAGACAAGTGCTTTTTCAGATGTATTTTTTTTAATATTGTCTCTGTGTTTATTGCTAATTTTGTTTGTTTGTTTTTTCTCCTAATAGGGTCTTTCATAGAATATACCTGTTTTGCATTTTCATAAAGTCTACATTATGTATCTTTTTTCTTTCATGAACTAGCTTTTGGTATTGTATTTAAAAACGTATCATCAAGCACAAGCCCATGTAGATATTCATCTATGCTTTCCTCTGTAACTTTTACAACTTCTTATCACCAAACCCAAAGCCACATAGATTGTCTTCTATAACTTTTACAACTTTGCACTTGAAAATTTCAGTCTATGTACTATTTTGAGTAAATTTTTAAGGAAGCTAGAAAGTTTGTGTCTATGTTCATTTTTTCAGCATTATTTTCAATTGTTCCATCACCGTTTGTGAAACAGACTTTTCCTTTCCCATTGAATTGTCTTTGTCTTTTTGACAAAATCAGTTTACTGTATTTGCTTTTACCTGAGAGATACAGTCTTTTAAATTATTAGGCCCAGGGAGGCATTAAAATCATATCTCCCCCTCCCCCTTAGCTGTGTCTCCATCTCTTGAAACTGCTTGCTACTGTCACAGATAACTGTAAATTAATCTAATAATGCTGCACTGGCCATTATAGCCCACACCTTATAGCTTAAACTGTATAGCCAATCACTAATCAATGTTATTTTGGTAAACAAATGAGAATTCCTAACAAACAACTTAGTATCAGTCCATTCCCTGTTTTTTGTTTTGTTTTGTTTGCCTTTTAAAGACTTCTTGTAACAAAAGGCCAAATGGAGCTCATATCCAAGGTAACTTGAATTGGAATCTTCTGGGAAACTGCCCTCACTTTGGTGCAAGTGAAATCTTTAAATCATAATTTGTGCTCAGCCTCTTTCTTTTTTGTGTACATTTGATGCTGTCAATTGTATTTCAGGTATACCATATTTTCCTAGGATTGCTATTTATTTTGTATTATATTAGACAAGTAAGGTCTAAATCCTTTTTAATTATTATCTTTATGACAGCTATATTGACATTATAGTTCTAGTTGGCCCTCCATACCCATGGGTTCTGCATCCATGGATTTGACCAATTGTAGGTTGAAAATATTTGAAAAGAAAAATTGCATCTGTACTGAACATGTGCAAACCTTTTTCTCATTCCCTAACTATACAGTATAATAAGTATTTACACACATTTACATTGTATTGGGCATTACAAGGAATCAAGAGATAATTTGAAGGATAGATAAGGATGTGCATAGGTTATATGCAGAGAAAAAAATAACTTGAGAGCCCTGAAGAGGCAAGACCTAAAGTTCCAATGATTATAGTGAGTTGAGAGACTAGAGTGGGAAAAGAAGGATTCTAAAGAAGGCAACTTGGGAGATTTACATTTTCTAAGGTGCTATGGAAGTTCTAAATTATTATCTTAGTAATGTCATGCCAACAGGAAAGGAAGTAGATAGAATTTGCTTCCTAAGTGTAAAGCAAACCTTGAACTATAGTCAGCCCTTAAAAGGAAGTTTCATTCAACTGTTAAGTTCCCATGAGAGGAGCAGGGTCAAGGAGGTAGAAGAGAGGCATAAGCAAACAAAAAGCCAGGAAGAATTTCCAACCAAAGAGGAAAACAGAGAGACCTCAAAGCCAAAGCTGCGATGAGGAACTTCTAGTCCAAGTGGTACCTCCCAAAGAAAGAATCCTGGTCTTCTAACCCAGCTTCAGAGAGTCTGCTCACTCAAAATTGACTCAAACCATAAGCTTTGTTAGGGTTTAGACATGGACACAAAAAAGGCATCCCTTAGGAGGCCACAGAAGATACTGCCTCCATATGCAAAGCCAGCCAAAGAGAGTATATAAAGACCTCCGTTGCCAGAGGTGGCACACAAAGGCAACAGAAAAACAGACAAGAGTCTTTTAGGATTTCCACTTAGACCTCTGAGAACTGGCAGGATGACAACCACAAATGGGGTGCCCAGGATACTCACATTTTTTCCCATCTGATTACAAATTATCAGGCTCCCAACCTGATATTTTATATGTATCAACAAAAGTACAATTTCTAGAACTTCTGTGGGAGAGTATGGGAGGTCCTACTGGGCTTTCTCGTAGTAATGAAATGGGCAGTGTATCTTTAGGGTAACTGCATTCCCAAGGGTTTCCTCAGAGTGGGTTCATTCTAGCCAGACTTGGTGTCTCAGCCTGTAATCCCGCGCTTTGGGAGGCTGAGGTGAGTGGATTGCCTGAGTCTGCGGGTTCGAGATCCACCTGGGCAACCTGGTGAGACCTCATCTCTACAATAAATCAAAAAATAGGCCGGGCGTGGTAGCACGCGCCTGTAGTTCCAGCTACTTGGAAGGCTGAGGCAGAAGGATCACCGGAGCCCAGCAGGTGGAGGCTGCGGTGGCCGGGAGTGGCCACTGCACTCCAGTCTGTGCGACAGAGTGAGACTCCAACTCAAAAAAAAAAAAAAATTCTTAGTATGAGAGGGAGTCCCCACACATTCATCTATTGAATAACAAATTGGGGAGTTTTGGGAATTAAGAATATTACTGCTGTACATTTCATTTCCTATTATTTTCAATTAACTGGTTTTTGTTTGTTTTATTGTTTTACTCTTCAGAAAAGACATAGAATAGTAGAATCCACCTTTCATGTGGAGCTAAACAGAAATAATTGTACAATACAACATTATGCAACACTCAGAAAAAAAATATATGAAATGCTCGGCAAAATAAAAATAAGTATTAAAATGATTATATGTATATTCACATGAAAATGCATATATAAATGTTATTTGAAATGCCAATACACCTTGGGACTTGAAATCAGTGGACCTAATAATACTCCATGAATGTGTTGAGAACTCAGCAGCAGTGTCTTAGAACCTGGCTAACCCCTGCAATCACTCTATGATCTTTGGTTATGAACTTGGGTCATGGCCTGTTCTAGTATTATATTCTTTGTGTCTAACACAAGGATAGAGATAAGCTTTCCAAGGTGGTTTGTGGTTGAAATGAATAATACAAACCTGAAAATACAAAGGCTGTAACATGCAGATAACTTTTTGAGGGAAGGTCATTAAGGACGAAAATTTATCTGTACATTTAGTGATTATCTCCCCAAGCTCAATTTTAAGACTCCATTTCTTGCTTTGCTGTCCAAATATGAAAGCTACTAGTTTATATCAAAGAAGTATTTCTTCCATGGCCTTGTGCTTTGACCCCAAATGTTAACAGAGTAACCAGAGCTTTGACTGCTCTGCTCAATGTTCTTTTAGGGACGAGTCCATGTACAAGGAATTAAAAATTATATAAGACCTAAGTATTTTTAGATAAATCTACTTGATAAAAATTTTATCATTTTAATATCTTGTAAGTCTTCAGTTCAGTATAATTACCTCCAAAGAAAACTCAATATTTGTTAAGAAGACACTCCCTATCCTTCCTCTCATTCTTGGCAACGACTAATCTAATTTATTTCTCAATGAATTTCCCTGTTCAGGCTATTCCAAATAAATGGATTCACACAATATGTGGCCTTTTTGTCTTTTACTGAACATGTTGTTTTCAAAGTCCATCCATATTATAACATGGATGTTACCACCCCCCAAAAAGAATTATCTTTTGGAGGGCAGGCCCCTCGTAGTACACTTGAAATTTGTTTCTGCAGATCAAAAGGTCAAAGCTTTTATCTGGAAGTTTGAAAAGGTTGAGTCACCATTTGCAGAAGAAATATCCTGAGTTCTTCTACATCTGCCCACACCACACTATGTTTAGTTTTTGACAAAAAAAATAGCATGACCCCATGTCTTACCCTCCCTAGTCACCCAATCTCACTTCGAGAGACCTTTGTTTGTTTGATTCTTTGGATGAAAAAAGTCATCAAAGAGAAATATTTTGCTGATGTGGAAGAGGTGAAACAAAAAACAACAGAAGCACTAAAAGGCGTTACAATTGAGAACTTCAAAAAATTGTTTAGAGCAGTAAAAAGAGCATCTCAATAGGTATATTGCATCAAATGGAGAGTACTTTGAACATGACTGAAGTTTAAACATAGAAGAATACACAATTTTTTATCAATAAATGCCTGTTTGTGGGGATCTCCCCTCATATTTCAGTTCCTGATTTTTTTCTTTGTGATTACATATACATAATATTTACTAAATTACATTCATGTTGTATAACCTCTGCCCTATCCATCTCCAGAACTTTTTTCATCTTTCCCATCTAGAAGCCTGTACTTACTAAACATTGACTTCCTATTCTTCTTTTTCCCTGCCTGTGGCAGCCATCACTGGAATTTCATTTCCTGTGAATTTGACTCCTCTAAGGAACCACATATGAATGGTTGTATTTGTCTTTTTTTTTTTTTTTTTTTTTTTGAGTTGGAGTCTTACTCCATCCCCCAAGCTGGAGTGCAGTGGCACACTCACGGCCACCCCAGCATCAACCTGCTGGACCCTGGTGATCCTTCCGCTTCAGCCTTCCAACTAGCCGGAACTACAGATGCACGTTACTAAGCCTGGCTAATTTCTTGGTTTTATTGTAGAGATGAGGTCTCACCATGTTGCCCAGGCTGGTCTTAAACCCACCAGCTCAGGCAATCCTCTCACCTCGGCCTCCCAGAGTGCTGGGATTACAGGCTTGAGCCACTGCACCTGGCCTATATTTATCCTTTTGTGCTTAGCTTTTTTGACTTAGCATTTGACTCAAGTTTCACCCATGTCGAAGCATGTGTCAGAATTTCATTTATTTTAGTTAGGATCTGACTCATCCAGGCTGGAGTGTGGTGGTATGATCAAGGCTCACTGCAATCTCAACTTCTTGGGCTCTGGATCATTCTACCTTAGCTATTTAAGTAGCTGGGATTATAGGCATGCACCACTATGCCCTGCTAATTTTGTATTTTTTTGTAGAGAAGAGGTCTCACTGTGTTGCCTTGGCTCTTCTTGTACTCCTGGACTCAAGCAATCCTTTTGCAGCCTTCCAAAATGCTAGGATTATAGCCACTTCACCTGGCAGAATTTTATTTATTTTTAAAGCTGAATAATATTCCATTGTATGGATGGACCACATTGTGTTTGTCTATTTACTTGTTGATGGACAAGTGGGTTGCTTTTACCTTTTAGCTATTGTGAATGATGCTGCTATGAACATGAGTATACAAATATCTATATAAAAACCTTTCAGTTTCCTTGAGTAAATACCCAGAACTGGAATCATATGTTAACTCAATGTTTAATTTATACAGATGAATAGTCATGGTGTTTCAAACAGTGATTGCACCATTTCATTTTTCTCTTTCTTATTTATGAATAAATAATACTTGTTTATGATATGTCACATTTTGTTTATTCATTTATGTCTTGACGGAAATTTAGATTGTTTCCAACATTTGTCTGTGAATAATAGTACTATAAATATTTATGTACAACTTTTGCTTGAACAGCTTTTTAATTTTGGGGGGGTACAGTGAGTCTTCACTTAACATCATCAATAGTGTCTTAAATATTGCTTCTTTCAGTAAAATGGTGTATGATAAAATCAATTTTACCATAGTGTAATTGACATAAACAAGAGTAAAGTTCTTAAGGCATATTTCTGGGCAGAAAAACATAACCAAACCTCTAAAGAAATATGAAAATACCTCTAATATCAAACATTGGAATTACTATGAGTTATAAATCCACTTAAGGAGTAATAAAAGCAAGTGACATAATTATTTACCCAATTATTTCAGTTTAGGGTTGTGGATGACCAGAGCATATCTCAAGAGTTCAAGGCAAAAGGTGGTAACCAACCCTATACAGAATGCCATTCCATCTTAGCAAGAACTTACACACACCCACACTCACTAAACTGGGACAATGTAGACACACCCATTTACCTAACATGCACATCTTTGTGATGTGGGAAGAAACCAGAATACCAGGAGAAAGCCCATGCAGACATGGAGAGAATATGCAAACTCCACACAGATGGTGGACAGTAGCCCTGGCCAGGAATTGATTTTATTGTATCAGTGTTACAACAAAATGTCTTTGAATAAAATGACATGCAAGGATCTTCTGTACATATGTAAGAATGCATTATTGGTTAATACAGTTATTCTTTTTTTAACTATTTGAGACCATTTCAAACAATGTGACACATAGGCTGTACTATTTTATATTCCACATACAATGCTTAAGGGTTGAAATTTCTCTGCATCCTTGACAGCTCTTGTAATTTTTAACTTTTTGAGTTATAGCCTTCTTACTGCATGTGAAGGGGTAACTCATGGTGCTTTTAATTTGTATGTCTATCATAATAATGATATTAATCATCTTTTCTTGTGCTTATGGACCTTTATATGTCTTTTTAGCAAAGTATGCATTCAAACTCTTTCTCCATTTTTAATTGGGTTGTTTGTGTATTGTGGATAACAGGTATTTAAGAGATATATAATGTACAAATATTTTTTCATTCTGTGGATCATCTCACTTTCTTGATAATGTCTTTTGATGCACAAAAGTTCTTAATTTGAGATATATATATATATATATATATATTTTTTTTTTTTTTAGTTGCTTGTGCTTTTGATGTCAGATTTGAGAAACCACTTCTGAATCCAAGGTCATAAATATTTATCTCTGATTCCTTCTAGACTTTATATTTTTATCTCTGATATTTAGACCCTTGAACCATTTTGGGTTCATTTCTCTGTGTGGTATTAGGTAAGGGTACAATTTAATTCATCTGAATGTAAGAAGTCAATTGTTTAAAACAATGTGTTGAATTTAATGGTCTCAGTCCTTGTCAAAAATCAATTGACCATAGAGGTATGGGTTTATTTCTGGACTAGAAATTAAGTTCCATTGATCTATATATATATCTTTATGCTAGTACCATCCTGTTTGTTTGTTTACTGTTGCTTTGTAGTAAGATTTGAAATTGGGAAATGTGAGCCCGTAAGTTGGCTTTTCATCTTCACAATTTCTTTGGCCATTCAGAATCCCTTAAAATTCAAATGAGTGTCAGAATTGGCTTGCACATTTCTGCGAAAAGGACACTGGAATTTTCAAACTACTGCAATGATTTTGTAGATTGCTTTGTGTAGTATTGTCATCTGAAGAACTATTACATTTGCTAATCAATGTAAGGGATTAGGGGTTAGGGTAAGGGTTAGTGTTAATAGTTAACAGTATAATTAATGAAGCTCAAGACCAGAAATAAAATTATAGAGCAAGATTTAGTAAAAACTTTCTCATCCTGTGGCCTTCTGTATTTTCTGAAAGATGCTAAAAATGAAATCTTATATTTTCCTGTGTTAAAATTGTAAGAACTCAGAAGTACTTTTATCTTATTGCTTAAGGCTTGTCTGCCTTTGAAATTTTTTTTATTATTTACTTATTTATTTATAACTTTTATTTTTTATTTTAAAGATGTGGGGTACAATTCAGAGTTAGGTATATAGATGTTCATTATGCAAGTACCCTTATTGATGAGGTGTGCCCCCCTCCCCTGGCAGTTTCCCACTACTGCCAATCCCTTTCTTATAGTTTTATGATAATTGTTCAAGGTTTGCTTATGAGTGAGAATATATGGTACTCTGTTCTTAGTTTCTGTGATAGATCACTGAGTATGATAGACTTTAAATACGTCCAAGTTGCTGCAAAGTCCATATGTTTGTCCTTCTTTATGACTGCATAATATTCCATTGTGTATATGTACCACATTTTTTTAATTCAGTTCAACTTCAATGGGCAGATGGTAGAATTATAAAACACTGCTCAAGGAAATCAAGGATGACACAAACATATGGAAAAACATTTCCTGCTCATAACTTGGAAGAATCAGTATTGTTAAGATGTCTACCCTATCCAAGGCAACCTACAGATTCAATACAATACTCATCAAATTATTAACATCATTCTTCTCAGACCTGGAAATGATACTATAGAAATTCATATGGAAACAAAAAAGGGCATGAATAGCCAAAACAATCCTTAGCAAAAGGGACAAAGTGGGAAGTATCACACTTCCAGACTTTAAACTTTAACAAGGTTACAGTAATTACAACAGCCAGGTATTGGTACAAGAATAGTCACATAGATCAATGGGCAAGACAGAGATTCTGGAAGCAAAATCACAATCTCTCAACCAACTCATCCTTTACAAAGCCACCAATAACAACCACTGGGGAAAGGAGATCATATTTAGTAAATAGTACTGGGGAAACTGGCTGACCACATGCAGAAGAATAAAACTGGACCCCTACCTATCTTCATATCCAAAAATCAACTCAAGATAGATCAGAGACCTAAATGTAAAACCACACATCTCTATAATAAAATCTTTAAATGCTATTTACTCATGGGGGGAAACAGTTGAATCAAACATTAATTTTAAAATAAGAAGACATGATCTAGATGAGGAGGAACCATGAAAATAATCCTGACAATATATTAAAAAACAACAACAAAATTTTTACAACTACCCAATGGACCAGAGCAGCAACAGATCCAAACCAAAATGAAATATGAGTATGAAATACTGTATGAAGACTCCAAGAAATGTGGGATTATGTAAAATGTCCAAACCTAAAAGTAATAGGTGTTCCTGAGAAAAAAGAAAAAGCAAAAAGTTTGGAAAACCCATTTAAGGGAATATTTGAGGAAAACTTTCTTGGTCTCACTAGAGATTTAGACATCCATATACTAGAAATTCAAAAATGTCCTGGAAGATTCATTACAAAAACGATATCTCCAAAACATACAGTCATCAGGGTACCTGATGAAGAAAAGAATTCTAAGAGCAATGAGAAAAAAGCATCAAATAATGTATAAAGGTAAACCTGTCAGGCTACTAGTAGGTTTCTCAGCAGAACCCTTACAAGCCAGAAAAGAATTAGGTCTTATCTTTAATCTTCTCAAACAAAACAACTGTCAGCCAAGAATTTTGTATCATGCAAAACTGTTTCATAAATGAAGGAGAAATTAAATCTTTCCCATATAAACAAATACTCAGGGAATTTGTTACCACCAGACCAGCTCTATTTTAAAAATGCTCAATGGAATTCAAAACATTGAAATGAAAGGTTGAAATGCACCAGAAAAACACTTGAAAATATAAAACTCACAGGGCTTTAAAAGGGTAGCATATGTTCTCACTCATATAGTGGACCTTGAATATCTATCGTAATACTATAAGAAAAGGATTGACAGTGGTAGGAAACCATGGGGGTGGAGGGAGGAGAAGGGAGGTGGGATTAATGGTAGTCAATATCTGTCTGGGGATGGGAGACTCCCCTTATCAACAAGGGTGCCTGAACGAAGCATATCTGTATACCTAACCCTTAACTGTACCCCACAATATTAAAATTAAAAATACTTTTTTTTTGCAAAGGGGAGTAGCACAGTGTAGAAAATAAAGCAACTAGGTAACAACCAACATAATGACTGGAAAATATTCACATTGAATGTAAATGGTCTAAATGTCCCCATTTAAAACAGCACAATCCAAATGTATTCTGTTTTCAGATATGGAGAATTTTAATTTACAAAGATTCCTATATACTCAAGATAAAGGGATGGAAGAAAATATTCCAACCAAATGACCAAAAACAAGCAGGTATAGCTATACTTAAATCACATAAAACACCAATGAAAAATGACAAGGTCATTGTACACTAATAAAGGGATCAATTCAACAAGAAAATATAACAATCCTGAACATGTTCACCTAAAACTGGAGCACCTAGCTATAGAAAACAAATTCAACTCAACCTAAAAAAAGAAATAGACAACAATACAATAATAGTGGAGAACTTCACTCTACTGACAGCAATAGACAGAAAATCAAGAAAGTCAACAAAGAAACACTGGACTTGAACTCTAGAGAAAATGGATCTAGCAGACATTTGCAGAACATTCTACCTTAAAACTATAGAATATTGCATTCCTCTCATCAACACATGAAACATTTTTCAAGTGAGACCATGTTATAGGCCACAAAACAAGTCTCAATAATTTTGTTAAGAATCAAAATTATATCAAGTACTTTCTTATATTACAATGAAATAAAATTAGAAATCAATTCCAAGAGGAGCTCTTAAAATGAAATAAACATGTGGAAATTAAACAATCTACTCTTGAAGGATCTGTATGTCAACAATGAAATCAAGATAAAACTTAAATTTTTTTCAGAATGAATGACAACAGTGACACAAGTTACCAAAGTCTCTGAGATACAGCAAAAGCTATGCTAAGAGGAAAACTTATAGCACTTAAAACTTACATCAAAAAGACAGAAAGTTTACATATTGACAACTTAATATCATACCTTGAAGAACTAGGGGGAAAATCCCCTCAAAACTGACAGAAGAAAAGAAATAACAAAGACCAGAACAGAACTAAGCAAAATTGAAACCTACAAAGTTACAAAGTATTAGTGAAATAACAAGCTGTTTCTTGCAAAAGATAAACAAAATGTATAGATCACTATCTAGATTAATTAAGACAAGAGAAGATTCAAATAAGCTCATTCAGAAATGAAAATGGAGGCACTGCAGTTGCTACCCCAGAAATACAAAAATCATTCAAGACTACTATAAACACCTCTGTGCAAACAAACTAAAAACCCAGAGTATATAGATAAATTCTTGGAAATGTACAACCCCCCAACTTTGAATCAGGAAGAAATAGGAAGGTGAACAGACCAATAATGTGCAGTGAGATGAATCAGTAACTTTAAAAAAACCTCCCAATGCAAAACAAGTCAAGGACCAGGTAGAGTCATAGCTGAATTCTATCAGGCCTTTAAAGTAGATCTGGTATCAATCCTACTGAAACTATTCTAAAAGATGGAGAAAGAGGGAATCTTCTCTAACTCATTATACATAGCCTGTGTCACCCTGATACCAAAGGCAGGAAAGAACACACACACACACACACACACACATACACACACACACACACACACACACACACAACTACGACACATATCCCTGCAAAAATCCTCAACAGAACACTAATAGACTCCAACAGCACATCAAAAGGATAATTTATCATGCTAAAGTGGGCTTCATCCCAGAAATGCAAAGATGATTCAACATATGCAAGTCAATAAATGTAATTCACCACACAAACAATTAAAAATAAAAACGTATGATTATTTGAATAGATGCAGAAAAAACATTCAATAAAATCTAGCATTCCTTCATGATTTTAAAAAAAACTTTTGACACAATACGAATAGAAAAAACATTCCTCAAAATAATGAAATCCATATGTGACCCTACAGCAAACATCATACAGAGTGGGAAAAAGTTGAAAGCATTTCCACTCAGGACTGGAGCAAAACAAAAATGTCCACTTTCACCACTTCTATTCAACATAGAACTGGAAATCCTAGCCAGAACAATCAGGCAAGATAAAGAAATGAAGGGTATCCGAATTGGAAAAAAAAAGTCAGAAATCTTTCTTTGCTGATCTTATGGTCTTATACCCAGTAAATCCTACAGAGTTCTCCAAAAGGCTCCTAGACTTGATAAATGAATAATAATTTCCCAGGTCACAAAATAAAAGCACACAAATCATTAGCACTGCTATACATCAATAATTACAAGCTGAAAGTCAAATCAATAATTCAATACCATTTACAATTACTGCAACAACAAAAAAAATCAAATGCCTTATAATATATTTTACCAACAAAGTGAAAGATCCCTACAAGAAGAACTATAAAACACCAATGAAAAAATTATAGAGAACACAAAAAGTGGAAAAACATCTCATGCTCTTGGATTGGAAGAATCAATATTGTTTAAATGAGCGTATTATCCAAAGAGATCTACAGATTCAACACAGTCCCTATCAAATTACCAACATAATTTTTCACAGAATTAGAAAGAACAATCCTAAAATTCATATGGAACCAAAACAGAGTCAACTAGCCAAAGCAATCTTAAGGAAAAAATAACAAAACGGGGGGCATCACATTACCTAATATCAAATTATACTACTAGGCTATAATATAATACAAAAACAACATGGTATTGGTACAACAGTAGAAACATAGGTCAATGGAACAGAATAGAAAACTCAGAAATAAAGCCAAACAACCAACTGATCTTCAACAAAGCAGAAAAAATGTTTGCTGGGGTCAGGTCACCCTGTTCAATAAATGAAGCTGGAAAATTGGATAACCACATGCAAAATAATGAAACTATCTCTGTTTCTCAACATATTAAAAAATCAAATCAAGTTTAAAGTCTTAAGTGGTAGACATGAAACCATAAGCATTCTAGAAGGAAATCTAGGAAAAACTGTTTTAGACATTGGCCTAGGCAAAGAATTTATGTCTAAGACCCCAAAAACAATTGCAGCAAAAGCAAAGTAAGTGGGACTTAAACTAAAAAGCTATGCACAGCAAAAGAAATAACAGAGTAAATACTTATAAACTATACATCCAATAAAGCACTAATGTCCAGAATCTACAAGGAACTCAAATTGGAAAGAAAAAAATTAAAAAGTTGGACAAACAGCATGAATAGACATTTCTCAAAACAAGATACACAAATGGCTGGTAAACATGAAAACATGGTCAGCATCACTAATCATCAGGTAAATGCAAATTGAAACCACAATGAGATACTACCTTACTCCAATCAGAGTAACCATTATTAAAAAGTTCAAAGAGCTGGGCTCAGTGGCTCACGCCTATAATACCAGCACTTTGGGAGGCCAAGGTGAGAGAATTGCCTGAGTCTGTGAGTTCAAAACCAGCCTGGACAACCCGGCAAGATCTCATCGCTACAATAAATTAACAGAAAAAAAAAATTGGTCAGGTGTGGTGACATGTGCCTGTAATTCCAGCTACTTGGAAGGCTGAGGTGGAAAGATCACCTGAGCCCAGCAGGTTGAGGCTGCAGTGGCCGTGAACATGCCACTGCACTCCAGCCTGGGTGATGGAGTGAGACTCCAACTCAAAAAAAAAAAAAGGTTAAAAAAAAAGTTCAAAAACAACAGATTCAGTACAAGTGTGATGAAAAGGGAACATTATATATTTTTGTTGAGAATTTAAACCTCTATGAAAAGCAGAAAGCAGTGTGGAGATTTCTCAAAGAACTAACATTAGATCTACCGTTTGACTCAGCAATCCCACTGCTGGGTATCTTTCCAAAGGATACTTCATTATAACAGAAGACACCTGTATGTGTGCATATATTTATCACAGTGCAATTCACAACTTAAAAGATGTGGAATAAAACTAAATGCCCATCAACTGATCATTAAATAAAGAAACTGTGGTAAATATATACCACTAGAATACTATTCAGCCATGAGAAAGAATGAAATAATGTCTTTTATAGCAACTTGGATGGAATTGGTGGTCATTATCTTAATTCAAGTAATTTGTGACTGAAAAACTAAATACTGTATGTTCTCACTTGTAAATGAGTAAATGAGTGTAAATGGGCATACACAAGGGGGACTTAAGAAAAACCCTGGAATTATCTTGTGAAGCCCTGTATAGTACAGGCTTCCACTACTAGGTAAATATTCTAAGAACCAATTGACATCAGTGTACCAGCTAGCATTGTTGTGAGAGGTTGCATTAAACTTCAGTGATTTTTTTTTTAGATTCTTTTAATGTTTTTGCCCATTTTATGATGGGTGATTTACAGGTGCACCTGCTCACACCATCCTGCGTGTTCAGCAGTTTTTGACCCAAAACGGCATGACTCCCATGCCCCATCCTCCCCACCCAATCTCTCCTAAAGTGATTTTTTGGGGTTTTTTTTGGTTTCCCAGATTAAAAAAAGAAAAGAAAAAAAGTCCTCGAAGGGAAACATTTACCACTATGGCAGAGGAGAAACAAAGCACAGCAGAAGTGCTAAAAGACATCAAAATTAATGAGTTAAAAAATATTTTGAGCAGCAATTAAAAGTGTCTCAATATGCGTATTGCATCAAATGGAGAGTATTTTGAAAATGACTGAAGTTTAAGCATGTAAGAATAAATACACAATTTCTTATAAGTAAATTCTGTTTTGTTGTTGTTGTTGTTGTTGTTGTTTGGTCCTCCTCATAGAATCATATAATGGACACTAGAGACTCAAAAGAAGAAAAAAGTAGAAGGGGGTTAGAGATGATAAATTACCTCTTTGGTAATATAAGCTAGTTGGGTGACAAGTGCACTAAAATTCCAGACTTCACCTATGTAACTGAAAACTACTTGTATTTCTAAAGCTGTTAACATTTTAAAAAGAAAAGAAAAAAAGAGGTAGTATGGAGGAAGATGAATAGGAACTTAGAGCAAGGGAAATGAAACATACAAAGGGTTAGTCCTTTGTAAGTGGTCATTATGGAAGTTAGGAATATCTTCTACAGAGACTGAGAGACAGGAGCCCTATCCTTTCTGATTATTACATTCCAAAGAAATCACTCTGAGGTTCTTGAGAATCACTCTTGAGGTGCAAGACAAACATATCTATAGACAGGGACTTTTTGTCAGGTACTGCCAAAAACTGATTACTCCTCAAAATTGATAAATAATAATGTGCTTGGGTGAAATGAAGACCAGAATGTCTGAGTCTTTGTGGTGCTGATATTTTTGGGAAGAATCAAATTAAATTTTGAGGAGAAATTAGTTACCTTCTCATGATGCTTCCCTTCTCTTTTATCTCATATGACTCCTCTAGTTGCTCAAACTGTCATTTGCTGCTTCCCTTTTGCCATAACTGCCACTTTGTGTTCATTGCCTAATGAGGGGACATCGTCTGTGACTAAAACTATGGATCTTTGTGAGCTGGACCTATGTAATGGGAAGGAAACCCCATGAGTCTTTTCCCATCTGTCCCCTAAGAGCTGTTAGTTGGAGCATGAAAGAGGCAAGAGGGTCAACCATGTAGAGGTTCTCCAGTGTTGTCTGAGCAGTCTCTTCTTGGTCAGAAATCTTACAACATTCTTGTAGCAAAAGAAAAACATCTCCATGTAAGATTTTGTTTCTTAAATATTGAATTAGTCTTTGCTATATTAAAATATAAATATTAAATAAAGTGAAATGTATTCCCAAGTATATTATTGAACTACATCCCCCCAAAATATCACTTTTTTTGTAATTATACTTTTTTAAATGTTTCTTTTACTGACATGATGGTTGAGAAAAAGACACTAAACAAACACCACTGCTGAAAATTAAAAGTTGGTATTACTAAATAGAATATATTTTCAAGTTATAACACATTTATACAGATAATCAAATATAAAATTTCACTTATGTCATGAATATAAATAATATTTATAATGCATTGCCTTGATAAATGTAGTTTGATGATGTTTCTATCTGACTAAAAGATGCAGCTCTCAAGTATAGCATCCATCTTCTTCACTGCTAATGAGAAAGAATCCGAACTTTCTGTGAAGAAAAAGTTCTGCATTTCTTAACGTGTTCCAGGATCTCCAATATTCTTCAGACTTAGAGGAATCACCTATGAAGGAACTGACTGCTGTGTCCAGCATGTGAAAATGGAGAAACCCTAGCCCAGGAAGGGGCTACCCTGTATCCACTGGCCTTAATGAACTTCAGACAAAGTTGAGGTGATTGAATGCAGCCTGGGAGCTTGAAAAGCCTGAATGGAGGAATCAGTGCTACTTTAAGACCCAGGCCTACTCCTGGGAAGGAACTAGCAGGGATTAGCTCTTGGCCCTTGACAGGTTTGAAAGTCTCCTTAAATTAGGGTGATTCTCATGACCTCCTTCAGAGATTCCAGCATTTTAGCATCTCTTTTTGTTTTGAGTATTTGGATCTTTCTTCCTTCAGTTCTTGAACCAAGAAAGTTAATACTTCCATTACCATTTAGTTGGTGCTCTTGTAAATGTCTATATGGCTGAGTATATTTAGAAACTCTTTCTCCAGCCTGACATTCTCAAAAGATTCACAATCTCTGGACATTCCTTTATAGCAGCACTAAGTTTCTCCATGAGTTGGCATTTCTGCTCATACTGAGTAGGCAGTGTTTCTACAGCACCTTTTCATGTTTTGCATAAAGTCATCTTCTAACAGACTGAACAAGTCTGAACAAAGATAAAAGGGCCATCAATAAGTCAACTGCTTATGGATGCACCAGTGTCTCCCCCTGGAGGCTGTGGAAAGTGAGTCATAGACTTAGGTCATAGGCAGCACCTCCACCACTACCTTGCCCAGCTTTCCAAGGGTCAGCCCAAGACCCAGTTCCACAGAGGATTGTAGCCCCTCAATGGCATTTCAGCCTCCGCAGGGCTCTGCCCAGTAACAATAGATCCCACAGCCAACAAAAGCACCAAGAAACACCCACCATTGTGCCTGGGACCCAGCCAGCAATGGACAACATGGATTGGTCAGTTTTACAGTTTGTAGTGGGAGAACAGTTGTAAATAAGTTATACCTGTGTTCATTACTGTGTGATGATCAATCTTTCTTATTATTATTCTATCAGTATCAAGTTAACAGAGAGTAAAATATATCAACCTTCAGTGTATGGTTTTATACATTTTTAAAACTCTATATACCCTACAGCATCCAGCAGCCCTATCAATATATAAAAAGGAAGAGAGGTTTAACTCAGCCTGTAATCCCACACCTTTGGGATGCTGAGGCGAATGGATTGCCTGAGCCCCTGGGTTTGAGACCTGCCTGAGCAGGCAAGACCTCATCTCTACAATAAATCGAAAAATTAGCCGGGTGTGGTAGCACACACCTGTAGTTCCAGCTACATGGAAGGCTGAGGCGGAAGGTTTGCTGAAGCCCAGCAGGTCGAGGCTGCGGTGGCTGGGAGCAGCCACTGCACTCCAGTCTGGGCGACAGAGTGAGACTCCAACTCAAAAAAATATATATATGGTGATGGGACAAGTTGAACTGTGACAGTCTCCACAAAAGGTGACTCCTGAAGGCAGTTCCATGCACCCCCACAGCCGCCAACATGGGGGGTGGCTGTTATAGCCAGCCCCACACTTCGTTGTACTACAGCCTCTGCTGTTTGCTACCAGGTGCTGAAAAGCTGCTCTTGGTTCTTGGCTCCAGCCCAGGAAATTCCTGGCTCCCTCCTCCACCCCTAGCTGCTGGTGGCACACCAAATCCAGCACCCAGCTATATCACTGATTCCCAGTGCCTGATGCCAGACACACGCCACCACAGCCCATCATAGTGGATCATCCACAGACTGGATGAGTGGAGAGAAAGGACGAGTGGTGAGAAAGGATCAGTGAAAGAGGAGCTGCCCACTGCAGCCATTTTCCAGGCAGAGATTCGTATTGCCCCACCCTACGAGCAGCCTCCACCTTGGTTTCTAAGGTAACCTCACCAAATAGGAGACAAAAGTCCCTCCCCTATGCCGAATCAGACTCAGTCCTGTGGCAGACCTCTCAGGCAGCAAGCCTAGGGAACCAACCCAACCTATGAGTAAGTCTATCTGCGGCTAGAGATGAGAGCTGAAGAGACATTAGACACTCAGGAAAGACTCCAGAGCTAGTCTTGTTTCTTATTTTGATTTTTGATTTTATTGTTTTGACTGTTTGTTTAACTCACTTTTGTTTGCTTTTTGAGTTAGACTACTTGTTTGTGTTGGGGAAAAGCACATCAAAAGGCATGATTTTATTGAACAGTCTTTGTGTGATTACCTGTATGCTTTAAGGAACTTTGTTTTTTACTCTTTTCTGATCTTATGTCTCTTTTCATTCGTTAGTTGGTATGTATGACTGCTTTCCCTCTTACTCTTCTCTCTCTCCAACTTCCTCTTGACCCCCCCCCTTCTTTCATTATTTTCCTTTTTCTTACCTCCTTTGGTTCCAGGTACCAAACCTAAACCCCCCTGCATGAACAGATTGTAAGGCAGTGGAAAATGGGTTCCAGTGTGCCATACACCAGTTGGTGGATACTAGGATCTTCAGACAGATTCTGAATCACAGCTTCCCCCTCAATTAATTATCAAAACTGCAAAAAGTACAACCCCAACCCACAGTCAAGTCTCAAAAGTAAACAAAACCAGAGGATGCTCATGAGGATGAACAGGAGAGTAAGCAAAAAGAAGTAAAAGCAACCCCACATTCCCAGAAAAATAGAATTAAAGAAGGGGAGGGAAAGGGGTAGAGATAAAAATCTACATAAATGAAGAAAAACCAAAAGAAGAATATGGGTCTCTCACAGACCCCTGGGAGGTCAGACACAGACCCCTGGGAGGTCAGACACTGAGAAAACTGACTTTGGAATGCAAGCAATAAAGAGCCCCCAGAATGACTGGTTTCAAACTACAAACCCAGATATCGAACAATAATGGAGAGATTAAAAATAATTGAGGCAAGACAAAAGGAAACTAGGAAGGAGTTGATAACTGAGATAACAGTAGTAATCAATACTATGAATGAAATAAATAAACTGATAAGCATGGAAAGAAGAATTGGCCAAGCAGAAGAAAAAATCTCAGAGCTTGAGGACCAAAATATAGAACTAACTCAAACTGACAAAAACATAGAAAAGAAGCTTAAAAGCAAAGAACAAAACCTTCAAGAGATGAGCAATTACTTCAAGAGACTGAACCTAAGAGTAATTGGACTTCCTGAGGCAGAAAGAGAGACAGAGACCACCCTGGAACAAACATTCCATGAGAAAACTTCCCATATCTCATCAGTGATGCGAAAACTTAAACACAAGAGATTCAGAGAACCCCTGCAAGACAACAAATGAGAAGACCAACTCCCAGACACATAATAATTCACCTAAACAAAGTAGGTATAAAAGAAAAAATCCTAAAGGCAGCAAGAGAAAAAGGTTAGATTACCTACCATGGAAGACCAATTAATATAGCAGCAGATTTATCTACAGAAACCCTTGAGGCTAGGAGAGCTTGGAGCCCTATCTTCAAAGTTCAAAAATATACACAATTTCAACCAAGATTAACCTACTCAGCCAAGCTAAGTTTCATCAGTGAGGAAGAATTAAAATCTTTCCCAGATATTTAATCCATAAAACTTACACTGCCACCAGACCACCTCTACAAGAAACACTTAAGAAAGGATTGAACACAAAAGAAAAGAATAAAATAACAACAGCATTCTTCACAAGAGTACAGGAAAAAGATTAAAAACACACATGAACCAACCCAAAACCAAAAAAAAGACAACAAACAAATAGCAATAACAACAACTGTGTAAGAACCTTATGATAGGGATCAACTCTCACATTTCAAAAATTAGCCTAAATGTGAATGGACTAAATGCTCCACTGAAAAGACATAGAATGGCAAAATGGATAAAATATCACCAGGCAACAATATATTGCCTTCAAGAGACTCATCTCACTAGAAAGGGCACTCACAGACTCAAAATAAGAGGATGGGAAACAAATTTTCAGGTGAACAGAACACAAAAGAAAGGAGGAGTCATGATCTTAAATCTCAGAAAAACTACCCTTTAAGCTATCACAAATTTAAAAAGATACAGAAGGCCACTACATAATGATAAAAGGTTCAATTCATCAAAAAGAAATAACCATCTGAAACATATATGCACCCAACATAGGAGCGCCAACTTTCATAAAGCACCTTCTAGGTAAACTCAAAAAAGATATTGACTCTAACACTATCATAGCTAGGGACATTAATACCCAAGTCACAATACTAGACAGATCATCAGGACAAAAAAATCAGCAATGAGATTTGAAAATTCAATGTGACTCTTGACCAAATAGACTTAACTGATACCTACAGAATACTCCACC
The DNA here is from genome assembly GCF_000164805.1 of Carlito syrichta. NCBI lineage: Eukaryota > Metazoa > Chordata > Mammalia > Primates > Tarsiidae > Carlito > Carlito syrichta. Next base: position 113,747 of record NW_007247445.1, read on the forward strand.
CAACAGCCACAGAATATACATTCTACTCATCACTGCATGGAACATACTCTAAGATCGACCACATACTTGGCCATAAATCAAGCATAAACAAATTTCAAATGATCGAAATTTTGCCATGCACCTTCTCGAACCACAGTGAAATAAATATAAACATCAACACCAACAAGTATCCCCCAAAACCCACAAAGACATGGTCATTAAATAGCATGATGCTAAAAACTCCTGGGTCAATGATGAAATAAAACTGAGATTAAAAGATACCTGGAAATAAATGAAAATGAAAAAACATCTTACCAAAATCTCTGGGATGCCAGAAAGCTGTAGTAAGAGGGGAATTCATATCTCTACAAACACACATGAAGAAAATGGAAGGATCACAAATTAACGGCCTAACAAATCACCTAGGCAAGCTGTAAAAGCAAGACCACCAAGACCCTAAATTCAGCAGAAGAATCCAGATCACCAAAATAAAAGCCCAAATCAGGACATAGAAGACAAAAAGATAATACAAAATATCAATGAAACAAAAAGCTGGTTCTTTGAAAGGATAAATAAGTTCGATGGTCCCTAGCTAGACTGACCAAGAAAAAGAGAGAAAAGGCCCAAATAAACACAATCAGAAACACAAAAGATGAAGTCACATCTGACCCTGAAGAAATACAAAAGATCATTAGAGACTACTACGTATACTTGTATGGAAACAAACTAAAAAACCTTAAAGAAAGGGAGGGCTTTCTGACATCACACAACCTGCCTAGGTTGAAACAAGAAGAAATCAAGACCCTAAATAGACCAATAACAATCAAGGAAATTGACTATGTAATAAGAAAACTACCTACAAAAAAAAACCCTGGATGAGATATGGCTTTCCAGCAGAATTCTATGAGACATTTAAGGAGGAGCTGATACCAATCCTACTGAAAGTATTCCAGGTGATTGAGAAAGATGGGACTCTCCCCAATCATTTTATGAAGCTAACATCACAATGATACCCAAGCCAGGTAAAGACCCAACAAAGAAAGAGAACTACAGGCCAATATCTTTGATGAACATAGATGCTAAAATTCTCAACAAGACCCTAGCAAGCCGGATTCAACAACACATCTAAAACATCATCTATCATGACCAAGTAGGCTTCATCCCTGGGATGCAAGGCTGTTTCAAAATTTGTAAAACCATAAATGTAATTAAATACATCAACAGATGTCAAAACAAAAACCACATGATTATGTCATTAGATGCAGAAAAAGCTTTTGATAAAATCCAGCATCACTTCTTGATAAAAACCCTTGAACATCTAGGCATACATGGAACATACCTGAAAATAGTAAAACCCATCTACAAGAAACCCACAGCCAGCATACTCCTAAATGAACAAAAATTGGAACCATTTCCCCTGAAAACTAGAACAAGACAAGGATGCCCACTCTCACCCCTCGTGTTCAATATAGTATTGGAAGTCCTGGCTAGAGCAATCAGAAAAGAGAAGGTGATCAAGTGTATCCAACTAGGAAAAGAGGAAGTCAATTTATCTCTCTTTGCAGACAACATGATTGTGTACCTTGAAAACCCAAGAGAATCTGTCAAAAACTCCTTGCACCGATAAAAGACTTTGGAAAAGTCTCAGGGTATAAAATAAATGTGCAAAAGGCAATCACATTTCTTTGCAGCAATAATAAGCAAACAAACCCCAAATAAAAAGCACAATCCCATTCACAATAGCCACAAAAAAATGAAATATCTTGGCATCTTTCTAACCAGAGACGTGAAAGACCTTTACAATGAAAACTACAAAACACTGCTCAAAGAAATCAAAGATGACACAAACAAGTGGAAAAATATCCCATGCTCACGGATTAGAAGAATCAACATTGTGAAGATGTCCATCTTACCTAAGGCAATCACAATTTAATGCAATACCCATCAAATTGCCAGCAACATTCTTCTCAGATCTAGAAAAAAACAATACAGGAATTCATATGGAAACACAAACGACCAAGAATAGCCAGAACAATCCTCAGGGAAAAAAAAAAAAAGCAGGAGGTATCACACTACCAGACTTTATATTTTACTATGAGCTACAATAATCAAAACAGCTTGGTATTATTACAAGAACAGGCATATAGACCAATGGAATAGAATTGAGATTCAAGAAGCAAAACCTCAATTTCTTAACCAACTCATCTTCAACAAAGCCTCCACCACCCACCACTGGGGAAAGGACAATCTGTTCAGTAAATGGTACTGGGAAACTGGCTGACCACATGAAGAAGATTCAAACAAGACCCCTATCTATCCCCATACACAAAAATTAACTCTAAATGGATCAGAGACCTAAATGAAAACCTGAAACCATAAGAACTTTAGAAAATGCAGGACACACCCTTATGGAAGTTGGAACTGGCATTCAATTCCTGAGCAAAAACCTAAATTCACGGGCCATAAGAGATAAGATAGACAAGTGGGATCTCATTAAACTGACAAGCTTCTGCAAAGCCAAAGAAACCATCAAGAGAGCAGGGAGACAGCCCACAGACTGGGAAAAAGTATTTGCCAACTCCATGTCTGACAAAGGCCTAACATCTAGGATCTACAAGGAACAAAAACATGCTGGAAAAAAAAAAACAACCATTACAAAGTGGGCAACAGACATGAACAGACACTTCTCAAAAGAAGACATTTGAGCAGCCAACAGATACATGAAGAAATGTTTGACCTCACTAATCATCCAGGAGATGTAAATTAAAACTGCACTGAGATACCACCTACTCCAGTCATAATGGCCATCATCAATAACTCAAACAATAACAGATGCTGGAGAGTATGTGGTGAAAAGGGAACACTTCTACACTGTTAGTGGGAGTGTAAACTAGTGCAGCCTCTGTGGAAACCAATGTGGCAATTCCTAGAAGCTCTAAACATCAACCTCCCATATGACCCTGCAATCCCCCTACTGGGAATATACCCTGGAGAACTCAAATCACTCTATAAAAAAGATACCTGCACAAGTATGTTTATCACAGCATTGTTCACAATAGCAAGATCATGGAACCAACCATGCTGCCCATCAAAAGAGAACTGGATTTTTTAAAATGTGGTACATATACACAATGGAATATTATGCAACCATTAAAAAGAACAAAATCCTGAATTTTGCAGCAACCTGGATGGAATTAATTTATAATACTGAGTGATCTCTCACAGGAACAAAGATCTGAGTATCACATGTTCTCACTCATAAGTGGACCTTGAACAACTATGGTAATACTATAAGAAAAGGATTGACAGTAGAGGGAAATTATTGGGGGGGCAAGGACGGGAAGAGAGGTGGGATTAACGGTAGTCAATATCTGTCTGGGGATGGTGGGGCACACCTCATCAATAAGGGTACCTGCACAATGCATATTTGTATACCTAACTCTTAACTGTACCCCACAATTTTAAAATAAAAAATATGTACTAAAAAAAGTACCCCCCTCAAATATATATATATAAAATGTTCATTAACATGCAAAATAATCCTTCTGTAAATGTTCAACTAATACCCATCCACCACACCATAGACAATCCTGTTTTGATTTCTCTTAACATACATCAGTTTGTCGTGTTTCAGCTTCATAAAAATTAAATAATCTACTATGTACTCTTTGATGTCTGTCTTTTTGCTCAACATAATAGTTTTTGTTTTCATACATTTTTGTGCATAGGCAGTTCACCCGTTTTTGTAGTTCACTCTTATTTATAGCTAAATATAGCTAGAGTTCACTCTTATTTATAGCTAAATATTTATAGCTAAATAATTTGACATGGTATGAATATAGTCATAAATATTTATTATTTCTTCTACTACAGAATATTTGGGTTGCTTCAAGTGTGTGGATCTAAGGAATGAAGATATGAATATGTTTGCACATATTCTTTTTTATATACATATATTTTTATTTCCTCTTAGTGAATACCAAGGAGTAGAAATGCTAAATTATTATATTTTATAATTTTTTAAGCTTTATAGAGGTAACATTTACATGTCCTAAAATTTACACATTTAAATATACAATTCCCTTATTTATTCATTTATTTATTTTGCATATCCAAATAGGTGTACAATCTCACTACTACCCAATTTTAGAACATTTCCATCCATTCAGTAATACCCTCTAACTTAGCTCTGCTGGCTGTATTTGACATAGTTCATCCTTCTCAATGCTTTTATAATTTAGCTTCCAATTCACTGCACTCTCCTGCATTTTTTTTTAACCTCACTAGCCCTTCCTTCTCTGTCTCTGTTGCTTGTTTCTATTTTGCTCCCCAACCCCTCAGTATTTTATTGGACCCAAGACTTACTTCTTGGGCCACCGTTTTTCTTCAGTAACTCATACTCTTGCTGACCTTGTCTAGTACCTTGGCTAAATATAATCCACACTACTATAAGTTCAATATTTATGTATCTATTTTAAACTTTTCCATACAGTCAAGATTCACATACACAGCTAATTCAACATCATGTTTACAACTATGAGCCAAACCACACTCTGATCTCTTTTTCTGAACTCACTCTTCCTCCATTTCCCCCCTTTCCATAACATTAACTTCCTCTTGACAGGTGTTCTGTCTTGACTTGTCCCCTTCTTATAACCACGTCTCCATCCCATTAGCAAAGCCTCTATCTCCAGCTTCTGAATATATCCACAATATATCCACATTTCACTGTCTCTGTGCCTCCACTTATTCTACCTGCTCAGAACCACCATCACCTCCTGATAGGAAGACTTTGGAGTCTCCTAACCAAGCTTCTTCCCCTGTCATCACCCCTGCAGTTTGTTCTGTACCCTCCATCAGAGTCAGCTGTTAGGTCACACCTCAGCTTCAACCATGAGAACTTTCCATTCATCAGAGTCTAAGCCACAGTGTGTGTGTCACAAAGAAGTCCTCCGTGGCCAGACCTCTAGTGACCTCACTGAATTAGTCCACAGCTAGGTCCACTCTCACTCCCTTCCAGCCCCTCAGGCCTTCTTGCTGCTGCTCCAGTATACCCAGAACTTTGCACTTCTGTTTCCTCTACCTTGCATCCCTGACCTGACATTCACATGGTAGCCTGCCTTCCACCTTAGGTTTTTGTTTAAATGTCACCTTATCAAGGATGTCTTCCCAGATCCCTTAGAAAAAATGGATCCCATTAAGAACAAGGACAACTCACTCCATGTCACCACCAGCAATCACCTTCCTACCACATTTTTTTCGCAGCCTCATTGTCATACAACAAAGTACCATTGTTTTTATATTGTTTCTCTTTCCTCATTTCCTGTAAGGTAGGAATTATTTCCCATTTTTCCCCTGCTATATTTCCAATAGCTATTATCAACAGATCCCCAAAAATGTATGTTAAAAGAATGACTAAATTACAGGAGAATCAGCATTTTTGTGGCAATATCTTGCTTCAAATCTGCATGAAGACCTATGTATCAGCCTTTTTCAGTCACCTTTTGGTCTTCTGATGAAAAAATTAATATTCTTTAAACTCTTTCCCTCCCTAGGAAAAAAACCTGTGGTTTTATAGAGTTTAAATAGTAATTAATAGAGCAGAAGTTATTACTGTATATTAAAACCATTCCCCTTGCCCAAGTTCTCCTACTTCATGAGAATCTCCATGTCCCATACACTAGCCCTCATCTCTCCTCAGTTTTACTGATGTGTCAACCACACTTAAACAAATACACAGCAGGAACAAAGTTATCATGTCCCTACAAAATTTCACATCTAGTGGTCAAGACCCTAATCCCAGATAACTCCAAATATCTCCCTTCCGATGATTGCATCTGACACAGCACATGACTAAGATGTTAACCATTTCAGCCGAGCTCGGTGGCTCAGCCTGTAATCTCGCGCATTTGGGAGGCTGAATGAGTGGATTACCTGAGCCCGTGGGTTCGAGACCCGCCTGGGCAGCAAGACCTCATCTCTACAATAAATCAAAAAATTAGCCGGGTGTGGTAGCGCACACCTCTAGTTCCAGCTACTTGGAAGGATGAGGCGGAAGGATCGCCAGAGCCCAGTAGGTCAAGGCTGCGGTGGCCAGGAGCGGCCACTGCACTTCAGTATGGGCGACAGAGTGAGTCTCCGACTCAAAAAAAAAAATGTTAACCATTCTAAAGACAATGTCACAAATCTCCCAATGATTTTCAAAATTATCTATTATCCTACTATACTTTGACAATTAATTCATTATTCTATGCTTTGTATTTTAGACTTTTTTCTAATCTTTTGAGTTTCACAAATTATACATTTCTCCTAATTTTCCACAGATTGGATCTCCTCCTCCTACACTGATGTATTTAGGTAATTTGAAGAAATATTTTGGCTCATTGCCATGAAGTCAACAAATATCTCTGCATTTTCCTCATTAGCAATTTGTCTCCTGTTTAAATTGAAAAGCCATCTTCATTCTTTATTCAGTCTAATTATATCACTTCTACTCTGTAGAGCAGATTTTATTGAATACAAATATAGTCTTTGCTAAACATCTCCTCACCCTTCTCCATGGAACCCCTTTAACTCATTAATTCTCTTCATTATTGTAACCAAAAAAACTCTCATAAACTTGACTTGTGGTTTCCTCCCCCATGTCTTTCTTCCCTCCAAAATAAACTTGAAAAGATCAGTCCTTATTTAATTACATTCTCCTTACATCCCCCACCCCTTGGAATTACCAAAATCATCAATAACCTCCATGTTAATAAATCTTGTTTGGATCACAATTATTTATCCATAATTAAGTCAAAAGAGTATTTATTTTGGTGATTTTATCTCATTGGAACAAAATAAAAATTAGACCATGACCTCATTTTAGAACTATTATGTTTCCTTGACTTCTTCACACTTCAGGATTCTGACTGCCTCTGAACTTCCTGCTCATTCTTTTACAGTATTCTCCCCAAAGTCCTCCTATCACACTAGTGGGACAGCTGAAGACAATTCTGAACTTGTTTTCTCCTTTCATTAAAAAAAAGTTGATCTCATAGAAGTAAAAAGTAGAACAGAGACTACTAGAGACTGAGCAGGGCAGGGGGAAGGGGGAGAAAGGAAGAAATTTTTAACAAACACAAAATTACAGCTAGATAATAAGAGGAATAAGTTCTAGTGATCTATACCACTGTAGGATGACTATAACTAACAATAATATGTCATACAGTTTCAAATAGCTAGAAGGAAGATACTGAATGTTCCTAACTCAAAGAAATAATAAATGTTTTAGATACTGAATATGTTAATAGCACTTATTTGATTATCATACATTATATGTATCAGAACATCACCATATACTTCAAGAATAGGTACAATTATTGTTAATTGAAAATAAAATTAAATATTTAAAAAGAAAATATAGATATTTTAAATTGTTTAAATTTCACTTCTAGTTTTGCTATGATGAAAGTATATAAAAGACACATTTAGATTTTACTACAAAGGCATAATTCCTACTTGTATGTAGCACCAAGAAAAAACTGTATCTCAGAGTAAAGCCATAATTGCTACCTAGCAGACAAATTTCTTTTCACCTGTTCTCCAATCTTATATAAGATCTCTACAAGATATGCTGAGATTCATATTTGACCCAAATTCTCAGAACCACAATAACAAATCAAGCACTGCTGTTGTTTGTATGCTGGACACTATTATCATGATTTATCTCCACCCCACATCCAAATATGCATTTTCACCCTATACTCGTTATGCTTCTATTTTAGTTTGGTTATGTGTGTGAGTGTGAGGTCTGTGTTTATTTTTACAGAGGCTTACTCTAGCCAAATGTGAGTGACCAGGCCTGGACACAGCCCCAGGAGGTCTTGAGAGCATGTGTCCTCAAAAGTTCAATTACAGTGCGGGTACACACATTTTAAGGAGAAACAAATTTAAAAAAATAAAAACATAAATTAACACATGTGAGATTTAAATTGGCTTGGCCCAGGAAGGTGGGACACCTGCAAGCAAGGAATTGTAGGTTATAGGTGAATTCAAGGATTTCAAAGATAGGTGAATTCAAAGAATTAAAGATTTCCTGACTGGAAATTAGTAACAAGAGTTAGGCCTCTATCTAAAGAATTTTTCAGTTTTAGTTTAAATTGTCAGTTCATCAGCGATTCCTTCCTTACTATTCCCTAAAGAGAAGGGATTAAGATGACAGGCATGAGGCAGCTAGAGTTTCTCCTACAGAGTAAACCAAGATAGAGGGAGTTTCCTCAGCATCCAGAGAGGGATGAATCTAGCAGCATGCTCCATGTATCCAAAGATTTACTCCTACAGAGTAAACCAAGATAGAGGGAGTTTCCTCAGCATCCAGAGAGGGATGAATCTAGCAGCATGCTCCATGTGTCCAAAGGAGTGATAATAACCACTTGGAGCAAAGAAAAATTTAAAAAATCCACCAACCTGGGCTGGAATTGGCTAACTCTTTCCTGTGCCAGCACAGTCCTCCATAGCCTCCAAATGCAGTGGGGAAGTTAAGTGAGGAGAATTCAGAAGTTTTGTGCTACTGCCATGAACCTGCAGAGCCCCCAGAGCCTTGTGGGACTCCAGTTCCTCAAAGTAAACTGCCTTCCCTACAGGCATGCTCTGTCATGAAGTGATGCAGGAAAAGAGTTTGGAGGAATGCCAGCCACCATTTCCTAGGAACTCAACCTTTACAGTTGCTTTCCAGTCAGCTTGGAAGGGAAGACTTCCCAAGGGCAAACTCTGCAACTGCAGACAGTTTCTAGTTGGATGGGTTACCTAAGAACACCTGAAACCTGAGGCTGGCTGCACTCTGACATTCAGATCATGGATTACCTGAGGCCAAGGCAAAAGCCAGGTAGAATGCTTTGCCATAGTAACCTCTAACTCCTCTTGTGAACTCTTCTGTGTCTTCTGTGCACAACAGCACTACCCCAGTGATTTGGGACAGCCTCAGAGTGCACACTTGCAGGGTGCCTCAGCTGACTTCCTCTGTACTCCCTCTGAAGGCTCAAACAGAGAACTTGGGAAATCCTCAGAGCCCTGCCCTTGGCTTAGGCTGACTAGGAACTTCTTTGCAGCAACACTCACCAAAGAGAAACCCTATAGTCACCATTTCAGCTGGCTTTCTTTCACAAGCACCACTTCCTGGTTGAACATCAACAGTCCATTCCACCAAACTGGATAAAATACCTCAGATTTGAGGAAATCCTGATCCCAAATACCAGCTAACAACACTTTTCAAGCCACACCAGCCACTTAGAATGTGTGAGTCAGTGCAGGTACACACAGCACAGTGCTATTATAGCTAGCAATTGAGAAACTCACCACACCAAGGCTGCTTCTAACCCAGGTAAACCTACAGTGCCTACATCAGCCCCCTGACAACCTCAAACAAAAGACATGAGAAATAACCAGAAAAATAATTCTGGCAATAAAAAACAACCGAGTTCTTCAACACTCCCAAAAGACCACATTGACTCCAGTAATGAACGCTAACCAAAATGAAATTTTTGTGATTCCTGACCCAGAATTCAAAAGGTTGACTATCAAATTGAACAATAAACTTCAAGAGAAAACTGGAAACCAACATAAAGAAATTTCCAAAACTATTCAGATCATAAATGAAAAATTCTCCAAAGATACACACACACACGCACGCACACACACACACACACACACCCGAAATGCTGAAAATGAAAGAATCATTTAGAGAAGTAAAAATGCTGTAAAAAGTTTTTGCAGAAGACTAGAACGAACAAAAGAACGGATCTTAGAACTTGAAGACAATACTTTTGAATTAACCCAATCAAACAACAATAAAGGAGAATGAATCAAGAGAATGGAACAGTCTCTAAGAAATGTGGGATTACATAAAATGTCCAAACCTTAGAATTATAGGCATTCCTGAGGAAGAAGAGAAAGCAACAGTTTTGGAAAAACTATTTGAGGGAATAATGGAGGAAAACTTCCCTGGCCTTGTCAGACTAACTAAGCAGACTTCTGACAAGAAACCCTACAAGCCAGAAAGGATTGGTGCCTCATTTTCAATCTCCTCAAAAGGAACAACTGTCAACCAGGATTTTGGGTTCTGCAAAACTGAGGAAATGAAAGAAAAGTAATGTCCTTCACAGAAAAACAAATGCTGAGGTAACTTGTCACCACTAGACTGGCTCTATAATAAAAATTCAAAGGAGTTCTAAATACTGAAACAAAGGTTAAAATACACCAATAGAAACATTCTGAAAATCATAAAGTTCACAAGTCTTATGAAACACCAACACAATAGAGAACATAAATAAATCAAACAACCAGGAAACAATCTGTATGATGAATAGACCTTACATATCATTATTAACTCCAGATGTAAATAGTCTCAATGCCCCACAAAAGAGATACACTGGCAGAATGGATTAAAGAAAAAAACCCAAATATCTGTTTTCTTCAAGAGACCCATTAACTCACAAAGACTCCTATAGATGCAAGGTAAATGGGTGGGGTAAAATATTTCATGCCAAAGAAAATAAAAAATGGGCAGAAGTAGTCATTCTCATATCAGATAAAACAGACTTTAAATTAGCACAGTAAAATGAAGACAAACATGGCTATTATATACAATGATAAAGGATCAATCCAACAAGAAGACATAAGAATTTTAATAGATATGTGCCTAACACCATAGCCCCCAGGTTTATAAAGCAAAAATATACTAGACTGAAAAAAAAAAGAAAAGGTAGACAGCAATACAATAATACTGGGAGACTTCAACACTACAGTAACAGCAACAGACAGAAATTCAACAAAGAAACATTGGAGATAAACAGGACTCCAGAAGAAATGGAATGAACAGATATCTACAAAACATTCCATCTAAAAACTACAGAATATATATTTTTCTCATCAGCACATGGAACAGACTCCAAGAAAGATCATATGATGGTCCTCAAATAAAGTCCCAATAAATTCAAAATATCAAAATCATATCAAGCAACTTCTCAGACCACAGTGGAATGAAGCTAGAAATTAACTCCAAGAATAATTTATGAAACTAACCAAAACATGAATTTAAACAATTTGTTCCTGTGTCACCCTTGTGTCAATAGTCAAATTAATATGGAAACTTAAAAATTCCTTGAAATATATGAGAACAATAAAACAAGTTATAAAAACTTCTGGGAGTCAAAGCTGTGCTCAGAGAAAAGTTTATAGTGCTTAAGGTCTACATTAATAAGACTGAAAGACTGCATATCAACAAACATCACACTTTAAGGAACTATAAAACATGAAAAAAATAAAACCCAAATCTAGTAGAAGAAAAGAAATAATGAAGATCAGAGCAGAACTAAATGAAATTAAATTTTAAAAAATACAAAGGATCAATGAAACAAAAAGTTGCTTCTTTGAAAAGGTAAAATTGATAGACCACTAGCTAGATTAATTAAGAAACAAAGAGATGGTTTCTTTGGCTTTGCAGAAGCTTGTCAGTTTAATAAGGTCCCATTTGTCTATCTTCTCTCTTATGACCTGTGTGTTTCGGGTTTTGTACAGGAATTGGATGCCAGTTCCAATTTCCATGAGAGTATTTTCTTCCTTTTCTAAGGTTCTTATGGTTTGAGGTTTTACATTTAGGTCTCTGATCCATTTGGAGTTAACCTTTGTGCATGGGGATAGATAGGGGTCCTGTTTCAATCTTCTGCATGTGGTCAGCCAATTTTCCCAGCACCATTTACTGAATAGGTTTTCCTCTCCCCCATTGGTAGGTGGTGGGGGCTTTGTCGAAGATGAGTTGGTTGAGAAATTGAGGTTTTGCTTCTGGAATCTCAATTCTGTTCCATTGATCTATATGCCTGTTCCTGTACCAATACCAAGCTGTTTTGATGATTGTAGCTTTATAGTAAAGTTTGAAATCTGGTATTGTGATACCACCTGCTTTGTTTTTTTTGCTGAGGATTGTTCTGGCTATTCTTGGATGTTTGTGTTTCCATATGAATTCCTGTGTTGTTTTTTCTAGGTCTGAAAAGAATGTTGTTGGTAATTTAATGGGTATTGCATTGAATTTGTAGATTGCCTTAGGTAAGATGGACATCTTCACAATGTTGATTCTTCCGATCCATGAGCATGGGATATTTTTCCACTTGTTCATGTCGGCTTTGATTTCTTTGAGCAGTGTTTTGTAATTTTCATTGTAAAGGTCTTTCACGTCTCTGGTCAGGAAGATGCCAAGGTATTTCATTTTTTTTGTGGCTATTGTGAATGGAACTGTGTTTTTTATTTGGGTTTCTGTTTGTTTATTATTGGTGTAGAGAAATGCGATTGTCTTTTGTACATTTATTTTGTATCCTGAGACTTTGCCAAAGGCTTTTATCAATGTAAGGAGACCTTTGACAGATTCTCTTGGGTTTTCAAGGTACACCATCGTATCATCTGCGTAGAGATAACTTGACTTCCTCTTTTCCTATTTGAATACCTCTGATTGCCTCCTCTTCTCTGATTGCTTTAGCCAGGACTTCCAATACTATGTTGAACAGGAGGGGAGAGAGTGGGCATCCTTGTCTAGTTCCAGTTTTCAGGGAAATTGGTTCTAATTTTTGTCCATTTAGGAGTATGCTGGCTGTGGGTTTCTCGTAGATGGCTTTTACTATTTTGAGGTATGTTCCCTGTATGCCTAGATGTTCAAGGGTTTTTATCAAGAAGAGGTGATGGATTTTATCAAAAGCTTTTTCTGCATCTAATGATATGATCATGTGGTTTTTGTTTTGACATCTGTTGATGTATTTAATTTACATTTATGGTTTTTACGAATGTTGAACCAAACTTGCATGCCAGGAATGAAGCCTACTTGGCCATGGTGGATGATTTTTTGAGATGTAATTGCTGAATCCGGTTTGCTAGGATCTTGTTGA
>NW_007247445.1:126656-153208 GCF_000164805.1 Carlito syrichta
CATGAAGAATGCTCAACCTCACTAATCATCAGGGAGATGCAAATCAAAACCACACTGAGATACCACCCAACTCCAGTCAGATTGACAATTATCAACAACTCAAAAAATAACAGCTGCTGGAGAGGGTGTGGTGAAAAGGGAACACTTCTACACTGTTGGTGGGAGTGTAAACTAGTGCAACCTCTGTGGAAAGCAGTGTGGTGACTCCTAAAAGCTCTAAAAATTGACCTTCCATATGACCCCGCAATTCCCCTACTGGGAATATACACTGAAGAACTCAAATCACTCTATAAAAAAGATACCTGCACACGTATGTTTATCGCAGCGTTGTTCACAATAGCAAGAACCTGGAAACAACCATGCTACCCATCAAAAGAGGACTGGATTAAAAAAATGTGGTAATATACACGATGGAATGCTACGCAGCCATAAAAAAGAACAAAATCATGAATTTTGCAGCAACCTGGATGGAACTAGAGTCTATAATACTGAGTGATCTCTCACAGAAACAAAGATCCGAGTATCACATGTTCTCACTCATATAATGGACCTTGAACATCCAATGTAATACTATAAGAAAATGACTGACAGTACTGGGAAACTATGGGGGGGATGGGATTAACAGTAGCAAATATCTGTCTGGGGATGGGAAAACACCTCTTATAAACAGAGTACCTGAATGAAATGTAATTGTACACCTAATCCTTAACTGTACCCCACAAAATCATAATAAAAAATATTGATTAATAAAAAAAAAGAAACAAAGAGAGAAGATTCAAATTAGTCAATCAGAAATGAAAAAGGAAACATCACAACTGATATGATGGAAATGTAAGAGACCATCCAAGACTATTATGAACACCTCTATGTAAACTTGATAATCTAGAGGAAATGGATAAATTCTTGGAAAAATACAAGCCCCCAGCCTTAATTCAAGAAGAAATAGAAACCCTGAGCAGGCCAGTAATGGGTAGCAATGTTGAAATAATAATTAGAAGTCTCCCAACAAAAAATAGTCCAGGGCCTGATGTACTCATAGCTGAACTCTACCAGTCTTTAAAGAACTGGTAACAATTTTACTAAAGCTATTCCACAAGATTGAAGAAGAGGGAATCCTCCCTAACTCATTCTATGAGGTCAGTATCACTCTGATACCAAAGCCAGGAAAAGATACAACAAAAAAAAGAAAACCACAAAACATCAATAAGGGTACCTGATCACAAACCAGGTGAAGTAGGGACCAAAAGGAGGCCCAAACTTTACCTGTACAATGACTACTTATCTACCTAATCCTGAATTGTATCCTATATCTTTTAAATTTCAAAAAATATGTAAAGGAGCCTTTAAAGATGGAGATGGGGGAATCAGTTCTAAGAAAATCAGAAGGGTACTTCTGGTAATAATTTTTAAGTTGGGGGAGCTGAAACAAGATGGTAAAATAGGATGGTCCAGGGATCATCTTCCCACAGAAATATGACACTAAACAACTATCCAAGCACAAAAGCTAAGGAATTCCAGTGACAGATTAGAGTAACCCGTTTTAGCCCAATAATAAGAAAAGAGGCATTAAAGGGAGTAGCAAGGACAGAGTCCCATAGTTCACCTCAGCCCTTCCCTAACCCCAAGCAGTGCAGCATGGAGACACGGCCTGCTTGAGGAAGGAAAGTGATGTGAGTGAAAGACTTTGCCTTGAAGGTCAGTGCTGGGTCCATCACTGGTGCCAGACCAGGACCCACAGATAAAGTCTCTGGACTCTCTCAAGCACTTGTTGAAAAACTGCAGCCTTGAAAGAATGAGTTCATGTTCCAGCCTGCTCCGCCCCCAACACACAACCTTCTGCAACAGGCTACAAGTGAACTGCAGCAGGCAGGCCATATCAGTGTGGACCTTGGAACATGCTCCAGTGTTGAGCTTGTCCCACTAGGCACGGACTTTGGATGTGGCCCAGATAAGCATTAGCATTGGTGACCAAGGAACTGTCCTCACCATTCTTCCCTAAACCCTAAGCAGCACGGTACAGAGAGTGACTCCTTCCTGAGAGGACAGAGAGGGCAGTAAGCACAGGACTTTCCCTTACAAGTCAGTGCCAGACCTGCCCTGATTAACACTTGGTAAAACCCAGTGGCCCCTGATCCCCGGCCAGGGTGTGTAGACAACCACTGGACCTACCACAGCCCAGGTAGTACAATCTTTTACCCCAGCCCATGTTACCACTAACCCTATGCAACAGCCTTGAGCCATAAATAAACCTCAGTGGCAGGCAGGCTGTAGTAGTGTGGGACTTGAGCATGCCCCTGTGCTGCACTGATCACAGTGGTTATGAACTTAAAGTGGGATTCAGCATCACAGCAGCTGAGGTGGCTACAATGTCATGTCTGGAGTGCAAGGAAGAGTTGTCAATACGCAGAGGGTCTGGTGGGAGCTGACTGTGGAGGCCCGCCTGAGTGTTAGGGATCCAGGCAGGCTGTGGACCCTGAGACCACCAGGTTGCGTTCAGGAGCTGAAGGCCCATTCCCTCCTCCTTTTTTGTTGTTTGGCATGACCCACTAGCAGGGACTTTGATGATCTAAGCATGAAGTTCTGAGAATATGACAGGCATGGCTGACTGTAGGGATCCATTGTTCCTGTTTCTCACAGACTGCGATTTCAGCTTTAAACTTAACATAATTCAAACTCAGGTCACATTTGGGAGCCTTATCATGAAACAAGCTTCTTTATAAGATTTAAAAGTATATTTGTAGAATTAGTATATACATTTAGAGAGATATTTCCAGCTTTAGATGGTATAGATGATTATCTAGGGTTACCAGAAATGGCCCAGCATGAACTTTGGACTGGGCCACATTCCTAAGGGCCTAGAATCCACTTTCGGCTGGGCTGCATTCTTTTAAACTGGTTCTTTAGCTACAATTAGTGTAGGTTTTTTCTACTTATAATAGAAACTGAATTTATTTTATTCATAGAAAGTATTGTAGAATAGGTCATGCTACATGAGGGAATTATGTTAGTTCAAGCATGATCAAACATGATACTTTAAGGTTTTATAAGAATACAGCTAACTTTAGAAATTTCGTTGTTCCCACTTTCTACTAATTGCAGTTTTGGCTTTAGTACAATTACAGTTTGTATTTGGGTTTTATTTTAGATGCTTTTTTGCTGATGATCAGCTTTATATATTAGGATTAGGAATTAGAAACTTTTATAGAAATTAAGATAGCTACATAGGATTTTACAATAGCCATTTTATTAAGAGATTGCAATCAATTGTTCCTGGAAATGGCCCAGTGTGATCTTTGGACTGAGCCACATTCTTTAGGAACTGGTCTGAGCTATAATTAAGAGTTTTTTATAGTACAGGCAAAATTAGCACAGAATAGAAAGGTATTAAGATTTAAGTCAGTCATTAGGTATTGGGAATGCATAAGTTTTAGAAGTTATTGATTATTAGGATCATATGATGTTAGAATTGTTGTATTGCTTTTGAGGAACATAAACCAAGCATAAGGAACAGTGAGATAATTTTGAGATTGTCCTTACTCATGCTTGAGAAAACGCCTGGTGGGTGAGGGACGCCCCTCATCTACCTGGCTTTGTGTTCACGTAATAGTCTTGTGATTTGATTGGGATTGTCCTTCCTCATGCTTAAGGAAACACCTGGTGGGTGGGTAGGGATGTACCTCATCCACCTGGTCTTGTGTTCACGTGAAAGTCTTGTGATTTAACGTGAAAATTTGGGATAAAAGACTCACGGTTGGTCCCAATAAATGGCTTCTGCTCATTTCACTGAACAGTTTTCCACTTTCTTTCTTTCTCTTTATATCTATCCCTCCATCTTTCTTTCAATATCTATCCCTACTACAGAATCGGCTTCTGCACTAGGCAGAGTCCAGTCTCTTTCTTTCTCCCCACTTCTCTTTCTTTCTCTTTATTTCTCCAGAATAATCGCTGACGCTGCCCCACCTTCTAGGGACCCTCTAAATCTCTCTGAAGGAGCTGGCCCTCCATAAATGGCCCCCTGTAAGGGTCAGATTATGAATTCTTTATTAAAAGCTGGCGTCCAAGAGGAGGCTTATGCCTCCAAAAACTCTTGGCCCCAAATGAAGCAGAGAAAGGGGTTATAATGGCAAAATCTGCTGAATAGACTATATAACATGGGATGCAAACATAAGGTACATTAAGTTGCATGGCATAAAGCACAAACATAAAAATTATTAAAATTAAAAAGCAAAATGTGCGAATGTATACAAATAAATGCAGAATTTGTGGTTAGGGAGTTTCTAATATTTGGGGAAACCAAGGGTATAGGCTCTTAGCTATGGAAAGGTAACTACCTCTGATTACAGAAAGGCTATGTAGGGGGTCATTTTGGGGTTAAAGCAGTTAAAATGGAAAATCTGTTACAAAATGGAGTTACAAACTATTGCAAGTTATAAGTTTTACAGGTACTTCATTCCCCCCTTTTACTTGTTCATGAGTCAAACCTTTGACTCGTGAATTACAGGCAAAGGGTTGTAAGTTCCAACATATGTGAGTTTTACAGAAGTAATTTGTTGCTTAACAAATTGAATAAACAAATTGATTAAACAAGGTTTTATGAGCAAACCTAAAAAAAGGAAAATTACAAGGCCAACTAAACAAATTGCCAGTAAACCAAAAAGATTATATCTGGGGTAATGGATAGACAGTAATACATAATGCAACCTTATTGTTTAACATTTCAGTAATAACACATATTGCATAAGTCAGGGATTTATAAGCTATGAAATTGTAATTTAAAATTTTTGAACAAAAATCAGCTCTAATTACCAAGCAAACTAAAAAATATAAGAAGCTTAACCATACCAGTATAATGCTGATGCTCGGTCCAAGGTTGGACAGTCTTAGTTTTCGTTGGACCAATTCTTCCTTCATGTTGAAGCTGCTGCAGCAGCTACTGGCATTGGAGCAGCAGGGGTGGTTGAAGAGATTATAGGGTTAGTGGTAGCCTGCAGTGGGGATAGGGCAACCTCCCTAAACAGTCCTGATTGAAAGTCTTCTGGTTCCAGGTGGAGGAGGTTTTCTGGATTAGCCAAATAATTGCTAGGAGAGTGCAGGCTTAGAGGGGTGTCAGTGAATTGTGAATGAGGAGTGTCTTGGGCATGTTCCTGCATTGCAGGAAATGTTGTTATGTTTAGCCTTCCTTCTTTTGCATTGTTAGGCTGCCCTGGCTTGGGGCTATTAGAAGCTGAAGTCATAGGCAAGGAGTATAGCCCTGGGGTAGAAGGGACTGGTAGACCATGGTTCCAGTTCTACCTGCATGTGGAGCCATGGCCATAGTTGACCTTTTTTAGGGAATGTTGTTAATGTTTCAGGACTTTTATGTAATTTATAGAAGTTTGAAGGATAGTGCTCTTGTCCCAATGTATTCCTGGGTTATAGGAATCTGAGACAAGGGTACCTAGTTCCTGGATTTTACTATTAATGTTAAATCACCTGCGACACTCAAGTTCATTATGAACAATTATTTCTTTAACTGTCCATGTAACTTTAGGCAACTTAGTTGGGCAAGAGTTGCCAACAGCGGTGGCTGTTTTAGTCATAGTTTGATTTTTGTATGCACTAAGCAGAATATTGCTTGTAGGACCTATAGCATGGGTAATTTGGGGGGCAAGTAGTAGCTGAGGTCCTGGAGGTGAAGTAGGAGTCTGGGAAACTGACTTGGGATAACTTGTGGGGGTTTTTTGATGGGTTTTTCTTCTGAGTATTTCTCTGGGTATTTGAATAGGGGGTGGACATTGTAGAATTGTAGATATGGTAGGAAAAACAGGTAAAGAACTGTGGAAAGTAGTCACTGTAGCCTGTTTCTGATGTTTATGTCCTACCTGCTCCAACGCCTGGGCCCCCATTTGCGGCTGCTACATGTTGTCCATTTTTGCTGTGTGTCGGCTGGCTAGCCCATGGTGTAGTTGAAGCAGATTTTCAGGTCTTTTCCCACAGTTTTAGATGCCTGAGTGGGGTGGAGCTCAAGTGCTATTGGGGTGGTGAGGATGATGACTTAGGGTCCCTTCCAGGAAGAATTTAGTTTTTTTCTTTTGTAACTCCTTGACGTAGACAAGATTTCTGGTCTGGAACAGATGACAATGTGTGAGGAACAAAATCAGCAAGACAGCACGGCTGCTGGAGCGATCAGCAGCCTGGACCTGTTGGAGGAACTGGAAATACTTTAACAAAAATTGATTAGTGCTTATTTTTAAGAAGACGAAGGAGTTTATTTTGTTTGAAAAACAAACTGGACAAAATTAATTTTTACTTAAAACATGTATGTTTCCAGGACACAGTCTTTATTTGTAGTAAAAAAAAAAAAAAATGACTTTCCTCTTTTGATTTGTTTTTTTATTTTCCTATTCTTGCCCCTGGAAATATTTTATAATTTTAGGAACCGGGGCAAAGGTCAATCTTCCATAACTACTTCCTGCTGAGGTGGGCAATCGTGATGTCTTGTTTTTATTTAATCTTAAGTGCATAAACAAGAAACAGTGGGACTATAACCAAATACTAAGCAAGAACACAGACAGAATTATTAGGCAAACAATGATGAAAAAGCCTATTGCTCAAAAACAATGCTGGAAAAATAAAAGTAATTTATAAAGAAAAACTGAACTTAGAGCTGGGCTCGGTGGCTCAGCCTGTAATCCCGTGCCTTTGAGAGGCTGAGGTGAGCGGATTGACTGAGCCCGCGGGTTCGAGACCTGCCTGGGCAGTGAGACCTCATCTCTACAATAAATCAAAAAATCAGCCAGTCGTGGTAGTGCACACCTGTAGTTCTGGCTACTTGGAAGGCTGAGGCAGAAGGATCGCCGGATCCCAGCAGGTCGAGGCTGCGGTGACCGGGAGTGGCTACTGCACTCCAGTGTGGGCGACAGAGTGAGACTCCAACTCAAAAAAAAAAACTGAAATTATAACAAATAACTTTTACAATATTTATGTAGTCAGATTGGCAATTTTAAGATTTAATCCGGCTACTTAAATGTCAGCATGGATGGCCAGAACAAAAAGGCTGGCACCTGTGTTAAATTCAACTTAATTTGGGTTCTAGTGCCGTGGTATTTACCTGGGTGGTTTGTTGGGGTGATGGTGAGCCAGTGCCAGGCAGTTTAGCATGTTTTCAGGCCTCCCTATGTGGCCACCATTTGTGAACCAAGTGTTCTCCCCTTTCTTCAGAGAAGAGTGCACCTGCCTCCCAATGGCTATTTGGCCTGCATGGTGGACAAGGTCCAGGAGGTTTTAGGGCAACTACACTTCCAGTGTCCTTATAGACTCTACCCATAAGCAATGGACACCATCCCCTTGGCAGGTTCGGTGTTACCAGGTGTTTTATGGGCATCTGGAGTTTTGGTGGCCAATTGTGACTGACAATTGGGGTCCTTTCTTGGCCCTCTGGTTCTGCTGCCCTCCAGGCTGGCACTGATTTGGTTGGGTTAACAAAACCTTAAAACTTTTACTGCCTCTGATGTAAAAATTTTATAAAGTGAACAGACCACATGGATGTGCAACAATTCACTCTCATAGTAAATGAATAAGAACAGATTATTACTCATACATGCAGTCCATCCAAAATTGTCAAAAACCTTACAAATTATCTCAGTTGTAAGATGTGGACAATCTGTGTGAAAATACTTAATATGGAGTTTATTTTACAGAGGAATAATCCACAATGCCAATCCGAGGGTGTTAATCAGTTACAATAGATGACTTAACCTTAAAGTAAACACATGAACACTCCACAAAACTTTAAAAATTATCAGTAAAGTGTTCATGTATTTAACCCCAAGATCATCTGCTGGAACCTATAATTTTCAACTTAGTCATTTCTGTAACAAAGCAGTTATATAAATAATTATTACTTTGTTCTTGATTAGGTTTATAGTTCTACAATATCTACATCACACCCCAATATTTTTAAATGTAGGATTTAACATAAATGTCACATAACCACCAGCAGATTTAGAAGACCATGTATGTTTTGACCAATTTTAAAGTTACTGTTATTTACCAAAAACTATTAAAGTCAAGTGAACATTTATTTATTTACAAACCAATTTGGTAGCATGCTAGACAAAATATATAACATGCACATATATGTAAACTTATAAAATTTAAATTTAATAACCTTTATTTGTAAATTTTAGCCATGGAACAGCAAAAGATTTAATATTATTTTAAAGGTATTTAAATTTAAATTATATTTTTAACAAAATTGGAACCGCTTACATGGCTAAACTTTGTCTTAATAAGTAGTTTAAATTAATTTATTAGCTGAGTTATTTTCAGGCTTACTGGTAGAAGGCAGGACCAGAACTGATTTGGGGTTCTCTGTCTTTGGGCGATTGCTGGAGTCCAGCTCCAGGAGAGAGTCAGGGCTTGAGACGGGGGAATCGGGAAGCGGCGAAAAAGAAAAGACAAAAACGACAGGATCCTTCTTCCTGGGGAGAGTTCAAGCCTCTGCCAATTTTTATTTATTTTTCACAAGCTTATATAGGTTTTCCACTCAGCCCTGCACCCACAAATGTATCTTATGTTGCTAACCAAACGCCCACGCACATCCTTTTTGCACTCACAATAAGGTTGACTTTTAACAATTTCAACCACAGATGGTGTTTTTCTTAAGTCAAACATTTATGAACATCCTGGTTTTCTTCCTAACTTTCTTATAACTATTTACAATTATAGGCCTATAATATCCTTACCCTATAAAGTTAAACCTTAACCCTAAGTCTTATTTAATTTACTTACTACTATATATGTATTTCTATTAATCTTATTTCTATCCTTATATCCGTATATTTTCTTAACTATCACGTATACTATTATGTATCTCTTATCTTATTAGTTTATCTTATCTTACTATCTTATTATTAATATTCTAAATTCTATCTTCATTAAACTACTTGTTTATTCCTAAAATATCTTAACCTATTTTTTTATCTCAAATGGTTGTTTTCCACCAGCTCTCAGCTGGGGTGTGTTGTTTATGAGGAAGTGGTCAACTCGTTTTTCTCGGCCTCCTGCTGTTACTGAAAAACATCCTTACACACCCTAAGGGGCACCCCTTTTGCTGCAATCTCACCTCCATTGTGCCTAGGTATAATTTTTGCTGTCCAATGCCATCATCCATTTGCGCATCTATTATCTCAATTAAAGAGGGAACATTCTCAAACCTATGCACGCAATCCTTCAAAGTTAGGGAAGGTCCGTCAACAGGATCCATGAGGCTTTGCCTCCGTCATGGCCGCATTTTACTGGGGCCTTGCTCCCAGCTGGTGTTTTTCCTGTTTTCAGGTCCCTTTTACCTTACTTTTACTGGTGATTGTGGCTCCCGGCAGGCGATGAGGCCAATATTTGTTCCAGTGACCCAGCTTTTTGCAATATGCACACTGATTCTTGGTTAGCTGGATACATCCAGTTCCTTTTTATCTCTTTCTGGTTTTTCCCTTTGGTTTATGTGCCAGCCATGAGCAGGGTTGAGAGACTTGAATGGCAGCAACTAACAATTTTACCTGCCGTTTTGATGCTCTATTTATCTGGTTAGCATCTTGGTTATTAAAAACCTTTTGGGCTACTTTAAGCAGCTAAGAAATGTTTATTTCTGTGAAATCCTCCAATCTCTGTAACTTTTTCCAGATGGCAGGAGCTGCTTGAGTTACAAAAGCCAAATTGATAGCCCAAGCATTTTCAGGTACCAAGGGGTCAAACGGAGCATAGATTCAGAACATCTCCTGACGATGGTCAAGAAATGCTCCTGGTGGTTCCTCGGGACCCTGAATTAACTCGGTAATTTTAGAAAGAGTGGTAGGTTTTCAGGCTGCTTCCCTCAGAACAGTTAATGGAGTCTGGTGATAAGTGTCTAATGCTCTGAATCCTGTCAAAGTGTTAGGGTTCCAGTTTGGATGGGAGGAAGGGAAAGTTTTAGTCAGCATTTCTTTGATTAATTTTTCAATCCTGATACGTTCCCTCACTTCAGAGGTAACAAAGGTCAAAAGGAGCTGCTGGCGACTGTCTCGGGTGACAGTTTTTTTTAGAATTTAGGGGTTTTGGCCATGGAGGATTGTCATGGCCTGGTTCACCAAGAGACTTTATAACCAAAATCCAACTAGGGGTCCCCAGCCCTGCCCCCTCTCCCAAGGTACACATCTTAAGCCAAGGAGTGGGGTGTCTGACCAGGCTTAACCATTGGTCAATATAGGGAAATTGATTTGGGTGCAGGGGCCCTCTCTCCCCAGCAACAATCCTTCAGACAGCTTGCGTGACTTGTGCATCTAGAGACCCTGTAGAAGGTCATCCAACATTAAACGAAGGCCAGTCAATTTTGCAGAGGGTCCAGGGTTTGCTTTTTGAAAAACACGCTCCATAATCTTCTGCAAATCTGAGAGAAAAGTTCCTTATCATACAATCCAAGGGACTTAAGGATTTGAATGACTTTGAAGCCCCCTGTCCCATGTTGTTAAATGTACAGGAAGCAAAAGAAGTTTCTGACCTGATGACCAAGTTAAAAATGCAGCCAAAGCAAGCCCTGTAGCAAAGATCACAGCAAAAATGCAAAGGATGGGAGAGGGCTAAGGATGACAAAAATTAAAAACTGTCATAAGCAATCAGAAATTAAAGTGGGTACCCAAACAGGTTAAACAGAATTCAGATACTCAACAGAGACTCTGGTCTAGCAACACCTTGGGTCAATAAGCAGAGCCTCGTCAGGCTCTTTCCTCTTCAATAGAGTAATATTTAAACCAGATACAAAACACACTTACCTCCCAGGAGACTGAAAACAGACTCAAGTTGGTTTGAGGTGGGAGGAAAACAGCAGTTTCTTCTCCATCTAGGACAGTTGAGAGGCTATGGGGCCCCAGATGACCCAAGGGGCAACTCCCCTATAGCGTTTTCCCAAGCTGGGGAGAGCTGGAGTGAGGCCTCCTGAGGTTGATGATTTTCTTACTGGAGCCTCCAAATGTTGTGTGCGGAGTGCGAGGAAAAAGTCCTCAACATGCGTAGGGTCAGATTATGAGTCCTTTATTAAAAGCCAGTGACCAAGAGGGGATTCATGCCTCCAAAAACTCTCGACCCTGAGTGAAGCAGGGAAAGGGTTTATAAAGGCAGAAACTGCTGAATAGGCGACATAGCATGGGGTGCAAACATAAAGTACATTAAGTTACATGGCATAAAGCACAAACAAAAATTATTAAAATTAAAAAGCAAAATGTGCAAATATATACAAATAAATGTAGGACTTGTGGTTAGGGAGTGTCCAATATTGGGGAAAACCAAGGGTGTAGGTTCTTAGTTACAGAAAGGTTACAACCTCTGATTATGGGAAAGCTATGTAGGGGGTCAATTTTGGGTTAAAGCAGTTAAAATGGAAAATTTGTTACAAAATGGAGTTACAAGCTATTACAAGTTATTATAAGTTTTACAGGTACTTCAACAGGACTGCCCATCTCATCCTTCCCCTACTCCCAGGCAGCTTAGCTTGAAGAGACAGTGTCTACTCAAGGAGAGGAAAGGGAAGTGGGTTAAAACATGTTGCCTTGGGATCCACCAAAGTGAGGTTCAGCACTGGGCAGAGCCCTGCAGTTCCTATCCCTACCTGGGTACCACAAACAGAACCTTTGGACCTGCCCTGACCCCAGGCAGAAACTTGCAGACCCAGTAGGATGGAGCACCCTCTTTAAGTTCTCTTCTAGCCCTTCCAGGCCAGAACTACACAGCAACTTTGCACATTTGGCAAACCTGGGCTTAGAGTGCTCTCTAATAGTAGAAAAAGTAGTAATGCCCACAGGCTCAGATAATATAATAATCAGCTTGCTTAGAATCTCTGAAAGAATGAGCACAAAACAAAGCCAAGCTGTCAAGACTGGATTAAATACCTGATCTTTTAATGTGCAGTTGTTGTTTCATGCCCTCAAGAATCAAAAACATACAGGAAAACATAACTTCACTAAGTGGACAAAATAAGGAACTGGAGACTAGCCCTAAAGTAAAAATGGAGGTGAGATTGACCAGTCTGTGTGAGTGGATTAGGAACATGGGTATATTGACAACATGCTCCTACTTGTAGCACAATTATAGCTGGGAAATATGAAGGGAACTATGGAGAGGGAGCTGGCACAGAGAAAGCAAGAGCATCACCAACTAGGTGTCAGTGCTATACACAGAGATATTTTAAAACCCACAAACTCCAGGAGAATGAGGGAAAAACCTGAGGAACATTTGGGTAATGGAAGACAATTATTTCTTAAAATATGTGTGAAAGTTATCCATGGTTTTAGGTAATGGAGAGATAGTAAAGTACAGCTCATGGTGCTTATTTGCCCCCAGGATGTTTCTAGTATTAAGGCATTTTTTAAAAAGAAAATCAGAAGGAAAAGTATTATTTGAAAGTAAAGAAACAGGAAAGCCTCAGAGTAGCTTCATCACATATAAAAACTGCCATGACTATTAAATCCAAACAGTCCTGCATCAGAATTTGTTTCCCTAATAAAGCCAACAATAAAATAAGAGCAAAGTCTGATTTCTTCCCAAACAACAGGCTTCATTTTCCTTTATCATCATATTCTTTGTAGATTAGTAACAAGAAAATGTGATTTGCTCACATTTAAATGTTCATAATAATTATATGTGACCTAAGATGAGGAAAAAAATCAAAACCCAATCACAGGGATCAAAACTACACAAGGTTCAATATTCCTTAATTTTCATTCTAGGTAAGTAAGTTCTGGCCTATCCACCCATTATCAATGAAAGGAGAAGGGGAATTTTAAGTAAATACTATATTGAAAAAGGATGAATGGAGACAAATACATGGATAATTGCTTAGCTCTCAGAGATATTGTATTCATAAACCACCATCATCATCACTTCAATTCCCTTATTTTAAAATGTGATCACAGCCGGGCTCGGTGGCTCAGCCTGTAATCCCGTGCCTTTGGGAGGCTGAGGTGAGTAGATTGCCTGAGCCCGCGGGTTCGAGACCTGACTAGGCAGCGAGACCTCATCTCTACAATAAATCAAAAAATCAGCCGGGTGTGGTAGCGCGCGCCTGCAATTCCGGCTACTCAGAAGGCTGAGGCAGAAGGATCGCCGGAGCCCAGCAGGCGGAGGCTGCAGTGGCCGGGAGCAGCCACTGCACTCCAGTGTGGGCGACAGAGTGAGAATCCAACTCAAAAAAAAAAAAAAACATAAAATGTGATCACAGCCTCATCACTGTCCTCTAATTTGAATTTTCTTAACTGCTAAAGTACATGCCTAAGTATTGACACCATTTGAAATTTGTAAAATTAAAACTGGGACAGTGAAAATACTCTTAGAATTTTTTAGGAATGTGAGATACATTGTATTTGTAAGACATTTCATAAAATTAAAATATAGTCTGACCAAAGAATTTAAAATTACGTTGTATACTTATTTTTTTTAATTACCATACGCTTAGAAGTCACTTTTCAAATAGTAGTTACAATTATCATAAGAATATAAAAGAAGCCAAACTGAATATGTTGAATGAAAACTTAGAACTAAAGTCTATCTTCCTATCCCTAATGTATATATAATAGTAAAGTTTTAGTTTAAAATAACTAGATAATATAATAATATGTAGCTTGAAAACCGATACAGCAAGCAAATGAAAATCATTGTACTCAGAATTGAATGGGAACCTAACATCTTTTGAGTATTTCTGATATAATTTTTAAAACTAGACTAATTTTTATGAGTCACCAAATTAAAGAATGAATATACTAAGAAAAAAATTTCCCATGGCACTATAAAAATATCAGTCTTCCAAAGTGTAGGACTGTTTAACCTGGGTGTTTAACCTGAGGCTAACAAAAGAACTTACTCAGGTTATTTGTCCATGGTCTGCCTACTATTTCCACACACTCACTGAGTCGAGAACTGAGGAACTGCCACTTTTGAGCAAAGGAGGCAGACATCAAAGTGCACATTGTGATTATTTAATTTTTATGAAGTTGAAGAAATGGCTAAAATATATATTAATAGAAACCAAAACAGAGGCTGCACTTAGTGGGGCAGAGAGTATTGGTTGATAATGCTATTGGATACTATAAGGAATATAACATTTTAAAAGCTATAAAACCACACATTTAACACATGCACACGTTATTATATTTTAATTTTTTATATATGTATATAAACAATAAGAAAAAGAAGAATGATTATGAAACCATAATGGAGACAGGCATATTTTATTTATATGTTTTCCTCTCACTGGACCATAAACTGACCAATCCAGGATGCCAGTTACTGGCTGGGTTCCAGGCAGAATGGTGAGTGTTTCCTGGTGATTGTTGTGTCTGTGGAATCCATAGCTACTGGGCAGAACCCTGCAGAGGCTGCAGTGCCATGGAAGAACTGCGATCTTCTGTGGAGCTGGGCCCTGGTCTGGCCCTTGGGAAGCTGTGTGATGGTAGAGCTGCTGCCCATTACCTGAGTCCACGACTTACTTTCCACAGACTTCAGGGGGAGACCCTTGTGTGTCCTCCTCTCATAAGTATGTTGATGGATCTCTTATTTTTTATTGAGACTTGTTCAGTCTGTTAGGAGTTGACTTGACGTAAGACATAAACACTGGCTGAACTGAGGAGAAATCTCAACTCATTGACAAACTCAGTGCTGCCAAAAAGGAGTATGCTGAGATTGAGTCATCTTTTGATAATTCCAGGCAGAGAGAGCCTTTAAATATACCCAGCCTTATAGACACCTCCATAAAAGTGAAAAGGACCAACTCCATGCTGATGGAGAAGGTAACCTCCCTGTTTCAAGAAGTGAAAGAAGAGAGATACAAAATCTCCACAAACAATAACAAGAAATGGAGGAGACATGAACATGTTGGAACCTGTAGAAGAGATCTTGGGAATCACCTCATCACAAGGAGCTTTTCTGAACCTGCCAAGAGACCAGGAGACCAGGAGCCAAGCCCTGCTGGTTCCTTCCCCAGAAGTAGGCCTGGGTCTTACAGCAGCACTGATCCCTTCCCTTCCACTCAGGCCTTTGGAGCTCCCAGGCTGCGTTCACCCACCTCGACTCCATCTGAGGGTCACAGAGGACAGTGGATCCGGAGAGCCCCTCCCTAAACTGGAGTTCCTTCACTTTCACATGCTGAATACAGCAGTCAGCTCTTTTATGGGCGGTTCCTCCAAATCTTTAATATTGGAGATCCAAGAACAAAAGAAATGCAGGACTTTTTCTTCACAGAACATTTGAATTCTCTCATTGGCAGTGAGAAAGATGCTGCACTTGAGAGGCCTAACTTTGACTCAAATTGAATCATCAAACTACATTTCTCAAGACCATGTATATATTATTTATATTAATCTTATGAGTGAATGACTTCTATTTTATGGTATATATAATTTAGTATGATTTGAAAATATATGCAATGTAGCAATAAAGACTTTTAGTAGTCACTAGCAATATTCTTACTCTAGAACTGTATCCCCAGCAGTCTTGAATCATAAATAAAAGCAACCTTTTTGCCTATGTATTCTTTTTTAAAAAGAGAAGATAATAAACCTCTTTTGAGATAAAGTTAAAAGGTATGCTGAGAAATTTATATCTTTTATGTTTTTATTTTCTAATTAATAATAGCTAAATATTTCTTTCAAAAACCATACTTGAGAAACTACCTGAAGATCATTTTTTTCACTGCAAGAACACTGCTTCTGACCAAGAAGCAATCCTCCTGGACAATGTGGGGGAAATTTCCACATCACTGCCCCTCATTCCTCTCACTCATCAACACTCCTCAGGAAAAAGTTGAGGGAATTCTCCCAGTAAATAAATCTGGGCCCCCACACAGTTAGTATCTTTAGTTATGCATTATGATCCCCCAGGAGACAATGAGCACACACCAGGTGTTATTTTAGTGGAGGGAGAGCAGCAAGTCAGACTGAGATTACCTGGGGTGGTCATATGAGAGAAATGACAAAGAAAGCACCACGAGAAAGTTAATGGTCTCTCTCCGAACTTGATTTTTTTTAAATTGCACTTGGGTTGGAGACAGCAATGAAGACTAGATGTTTTAGGGACAAAAGGCAGACAGTAAACATTAGAATTAAATAGAAGACATAGCATGGCAGGAGGGGATGTCTCTTGGAGAACACAATCAGAGAAGGGAGGGGGTGATGTGCTGTGGGGAGGGGGTTGAGGGAGCACTCCCAGCGGGGGAGTCTGGAAGGGGCTCTCTGAGGACAGGACCTTGAGCAGTGAGGACACCTGAAGAAAAGCACTGGAGGATGAGGGGACAGAACTGACAATAGCCCTCAAGTGGGTGTCAGTGTGGTGGGTGTGAGGAGCAGCCAGAGGTAAGAATGGATGGAACACAGAGAATGAAGGCCAGAGGGAGGAGGCAAAGGCCACCAGGGGTCAGAAGGTGGAGGGCACTGTCAGCCACCGTGAGGAGTTCAATTTCTATGTATTTATTTATATGAAGCAACAGCACTTATTCAAGCACAATAGCGAGGGAATCTGGTTATGTTTCCTTCTCCCCGGAGAGAGTGCATCTTGACAAGTGATCCAGAAGAAAGTTTTTAAACTCTGCTAAGATCACAAAACCACTCCCTTAAAAGGGTCTGCCGAAGCCAGGCCTGCATGCTGAGACATGCTGCCTTAGGCTGCCCTCTGGTGGCAGCATGAAACACCACAGTCCAAGGCCCGCTCCGGACTCACAGACCCACCTTGACCCGCCCAGGCCATCTGGCCTTCTGTAGTTATCTCTTGGCAGATGGCCCGACTCTAGGAGGTAGCCCAGTTACACCTCAAGAAGGCTCAGTTCCCGCTCTGTGGATGCGCTGTTTTTGACAGAGGTTTCCAGGCCATTCTTCCAGCCTCCTGGAGATGGAGTCAGTGGAGAACAGGGTGCCCTGTCTTGTGCTCTCCAGGGCAGTGGTGGCCTCCAGCTGCAGGAAGTACAAATGGTACCTGGACCTGAGACCAGCTGTCAGTCATGGTGATGGGCTGACTTGGGTTGGCAGGGAGCTTGCTCTTCTCCAAAGGCTTCAGCAGCATGAAGCCAAAGACCATGGTGAGGTTGTACAGGGATTCTTGTCACTGTCTCTTTTCCTGTTGCCCATTTCAGGTGGTTCAGGAGAAGGAAAGTCACCAGGTTGGCCTCTGGAAGGGAGTGCAGCAAGGTGAGTATGTAGTTCAACAGAGTCTGAAAAAGCAATGCTTTTGGCCAATTTGGGATATAACTTATTGGCAAAGAGGGCCTCCAGCAGCTGGCAGAAGTAGAGCTTCAGCATGCCAGCCATGGCATTCATATCCATCTCACTTGTCATCACTGATACATCCTTGTTCTTGAAATTAAAGGCTGCTGTCAGCACCTAGATGTCCATGGCCACTCCAAACCTGCAGCAGACGCCACCTCTTCCCTGCTGCAGCGCTCAACTCCCTCCATGCTCTGGTGCGCCTTGGACCTCTCTCTTGGTGGTCAGGCAATCTTGATTCCAAAGGCCCCTGTCTGTTTTCAGGAAGGCATTCTCTTCCATGTGAACTCCCTATTGGTGAACTTGATGGAGAGTTTCCCTTCAGTCATGTTAATGGCTGCAGTAGAGCACTGTTGGTCTCTACCCTGCAGGGCCTGGATCTGGCCCTTAACCGGGAACCTGTCTGTTCTCTTGCTGTCCTTCTTAGTGATCTTCCTTTTGCTGTAACACTTGTTGTAACACAGTGTCTTCAGGGTCTGGAAGCCTTCCCACGCTATCTCAAACTCCTCTTCCAGTTTGGTTCAGCTGTATCCCTGTAGACACACTTTTTGTTTTATTCACAAAACACCCAAAAGAATTCACTTCCAGGGTGGAGTACAGATTTGAGCTCTGCTTAAATCCCATGTTTGAGTGAACAATTACATTCAGGAATCCACAGAGCACAAGAGATGCATCATCTTCTTCAATGATGTTCAAGTGGAATGTTTTGAATGGTCTGAAGTTTGACACAGAGTTGGTCAGCTTCTGCAGCTCCGCACACATCAGGGGGAAGCTTTTGAAAGGTTTCTGTCACTGGTCCCAAAGTTCTCCCTTCACACAGCACACAGAGGAAATCAGAAAGGTGTAACTCTTGCCCTTGTCGCTGTGCACCTTGCAGTCATGTTGGGAGACACGACTCCTGCTGTGACAGCTTCTTCTTCAGCCTCTCCACAGCCCTGCAGCCCCTGTTAGTCCTTGTATCTCTTTGGGTGTCACTCTTGATCTGGGAGATCCTGATCGTCAAGGCATCCAACTCCTCTTCTGACATGGGGGACAGGAAAAGGAGATGATGGGCCCTGCCTCTGACTCAGTCACCATCCAGAAGCTGAGATCCAGAAATGGAATGCACCATTTGCAGTCCTACTGCTGGGTTTTGCTTCTGCTCTGCTTCATGAGCTTGGTGCAAAGGAGCAGGATAGTGAACAGGAAGACACGGCATAGCTTGTGGGAACCTCTATCAGCTCCACTGTGAAGCTGTCCTGCAGCAGCAGCCAGGGCTCTCCCTTCTTCACCATCATAAATCATAAATTGAGGCTTGATCTTCTGGTTGATGCTGGACAGGAAGTTCTACCAGATACAGTGGGTGTCCTGCAGCAAGGAGTGGTTGGGGTGGCTGAAGGAACTGTGCTTCATCAAGTCACAGAGGACAAGTATGCTCTCATCACCTGGTCCACAGGCTTGTAGAAAAGAGTTCTTGTTCACCGGATCTTTGGCATCCTTGTGGCCTGTGTTGGCTCTCAGGGTCTTAGAGATTTCTGCAAAATGATTTGAAGAAGATGATCTGGATCTACTGAATCCTCAGCACTGACTGAGAGGTGGTGGCAGCAACTTTCAAAGGCTCCATGGGCACCAGCAACACCTCTGGGTGGCTCAGGTAACTCTTCTTATTAGATAGGATTCCAAACAGGACCCATTTTCTCATCTCCAAGTCCAGTTCATTGGCTTTGATGGACTCCAGGGCTCCCAAGGACAGTGTGTCTAGCTGCTCCGCCATTGCTACTGAGGTAGGGTGATGAGGACAGAGAGTCATCAGTGTAGGGCAGCCAGTCCTGATGCCAACACTGCTCCTCTGCCTGATCTGAGGCACAGTCATACCCCGTGTCATTCCAAATGAGGCATCTGCATCTCCACGGAGGGTGCTGTCTCCATTGCTGAGCCAGATGTACCCATTCTTGTGTATGCTCATGATAGTTGCCTTGGACAGGACAACGTGACAGTGCGAGTACTTCTTGTGGCAATGCAGCATGGGGGGACTACTGCTATAGAACTATCGCTTTGCAAAGGGAGTGGCTCTTGGCCAGGAGCATGGAGTAGTTGATTGAGGCTTGGAGACATGTGGGACTGGGTGAAGGAAAAGTTCTCCTTGCTGGAGGTGAGGTTCTCCTTGGAGTTGCAGTCTAGAGGTAGCTGCCCCAGCACTCCTCAAGGTTCCTGGGGGCCAGGGAGGCCCTTCTGCTCCCAGGTGCTCAGCTCACAAGAATGAGTTCTTCTCCTGTTGCCCTCCCCTTCCATCATGCCCCTCATGTAGATGCTCTGGTAGGGCTGGCACTCCAGGGGGTGCCAGGTGGGATCTGCTGCCTCCATGGCCAGTGATCAGGTTATCCTTCAGGAAGCAGGTTTCGACTCTGATCTTGTAGTCACTGTCAAGGTAACTGTAAAGAGAGGTTGGGCGCTCTTCTAGGCTGGGACCTGCAGGGGCTGGGACTTCATGCACTCCATCTGCATGGCCTGCCTGCCCAGGGAGCTGACTTGATTGGACAACTCTTTGTCGTTAACCCTCACCAAGTTTATGTGCCCTGGGTGATGTGCCCTGGGTGAAACTCCACATCCATAGAAGAGCTTCTCGGCATCCACTGCCCAGCTGGCCACGGCCCGTGCCTCTGGAAGTCAGACCTCAGTGCTGCCACAATAATGCGGGGCCCGGGATGGTCGTCACCCCCTGCGGGTCACCGGGCTGAGGGCGGCATTGGCCTGGTCTTGCTCAGAACCCATCCCTCAGGCGGTCTTCGCGTCCAGGGGTGGGTGGGCTCTGTCAGCTGGTGGGCCAAGGTGCTGCGGGTGGTAGCACTCCTTCCAGACCAGCAGTGAAGTGCTGTGGGGTTGTCCCATGCTCCAAGTGCCTGGCAGAGACCGTGCAACCCTCAACCACTGCTGGATGCCGCCCACCCAGCGCAGCTCCAAGCACAGCAACTCCGAGTTTAGGAGCTGTGCCTTCCACGCTTGCAAATGACCCACCAGGTCCACCAGGGCACTGACAGCCTCACCTGAGCTGCAGGGCTGTGCTAGAGACCCTCCTCTATGTCCCAGAAATTCTCTAGGCCCAGAAATTCACTAGGCCCAGCTGGGGGCACTGGGCAGCCCACTTGGCACTGCGTAGCCGAACTTCAATTTTAAGTGGCAGAAGCTTTCATGTATAGAAAAGAGTAAATCCCCGTGGGTTCAAGACCTGCCTGGGCAACTTGGCAAGACCTCATCTCTACAATAAATCAAAAATTAGCCAGGCGTGGTAGTGCACGCCTGTAGTTCCAGCCACTTGGAAGGCTGAGGTGGAAGGATCGCCGGAGCCCAGCAGGTCGAGGCTGCGGTGGCCGGGAGTGGCCACCACACTCCAGTTCGGGCGACAGAGTAAGACTCCAACTCAAAAAAGAAAAGAGTAAATCAGGGAGGCCGGGCAGGAGATTGTGGCAGTGACTGGAGGCTGAGGTGGTGACTACTAAACCAGGGGGAACAATAGAAGTGGAGATGGAGAGACGGGGTCGAGTCCAGGGCTTGTGCTCCTTGCAGGGACCCCAAGACTCTCTGATGCCCGTGGGTGCAGGAGAAGAGGGAAATCAGGCCAAAGGATAAGGAGTGCTTAGCGAGCATCTCCTGAGAGAGGTGCCCTTCACTGGAGCAGGGAGGATGGCAAAACAGTGCAACTGGATGAGAACATGGGACCAGTCGGAAATTGGTTTGTT
The DNA here is from genome assembly GCF_000164805.1 of Carlito syrichta. Taxonomy (NCBI): domain Eukaryota; kingdom Metazoa; phylum Chordata; class Mammalia; order Primates; family Tarsiidae; genus Carlito; species Carlito syrichta. The sequence continues at coordinate 147,625 of NW_007247445.1, forward strand.
TGGAAGGTGACTTTAGGCAAGGGCCCTTTGACTCCCAAATGGAAATACCAAGCGCCCAGGAGAATGGGTCTCAGAAGAGAAATCAGAGCTGCAAAAGTGACGGGTCCCTGGACTGTGTCAGAGTGGGAAGCACCAAGAATCTGTCTCCCCACCTGGACAGCAATTGCCCTGGAAGCATTTCTCTGACATAAATGTTGTGGAATGTATCTTGATGCTCTGTGGTTAGGCACATCTATGCCCGCGGGTTCAAGACCTGCCTGGACCACTTGGTGAGACCTCATCTCTACAATAAATCAAGAAAATTAGCCGGGAGTGGTAGCGCATGCCTGTAGTTCCAGCTACTTGGAAGGTTGAGGCGGAAGGATCGCCGGAGCCCAGCAGGTCGAGGCTGCGGTGGCCGGGAGCGACCACTGCACTCCAGTCTGGGCGACAGAGTGAGACTCCAACTCAAAAAAAAAAAAAATTGTTATGCCTTCTTGGAGAATTGTCCCCTTTATCAAGATGTGATGCTTCTCCTTACCCCGACAACTTTCATTGCTCTGAAGTCTGAAGCCTAAAATTAATATAGCCACTTCCACTTTCTTTTGGTTGCTATTAAACAGGGAAAATATTTCTCTATCCACTTACATTTATCCTATATGTCTCTTTATATCTAAAGTCGGTTTCTTGTAAACAACCTATAAGTGGATCTTGTTTTTTTAATCCACTTTGAAAATCTGTGTTTTAATTAGTACATTTAGACTATTGATATTCACAGTGATTATTGATATCGTTGGATTAATATTTACCATCTTCTATACCGCTTCTATTTGTTGTCCTTTTTCCTATTTTTATCCTTTGTTCTTTTTCTGGCTTTGTGGTTTTAATTGAGCAGTTTATTATTTCAGTTTCTCTCTTTTCTTAGCATATCAATTATACTTGTTTTTAGTTTACCTTTTTTAGAAATTGCCCCCAGAGTTTTCAAAATACATTTAATAACTATTCCAAGTCCCCTTTGAAGTAATACTATATTGTTTCTTGGATGGTGAGAGTATATTATAATTAGCTAATTTCTTCCTTCTGTCCTTTGTACCAGTCATTCATTGCATTAATTTCAATTATACAGAAGTATATGTATACATATATATGATACATTTTTCATATTTGAAACAAGTTATTCTTATTAGATTTTTAAAAAGTGTTTTTTTACTTTTTTTTTTTACTTATTCCTTCTCTGATGTTTTTATTTATGTACATCTGAGCTTCTGACATACATTTTTTTCCTTCTATCTAAAATAACTACTAACATTTTTTGCAAAGCATACATACTGGCAACGAAATCCCTCCATTTTTGTTTGTATAAGAACATTCTTATTTCTCTTTCATTTTTGAAGGATAGTTTCACAGGGAACAGTATTCTAGGTTGGTGGGGGATTTTCCTCTGAGAACTTTAAATATCCACTCCACTGTTTTCCTGCTTACATTCTGGCCTCACCAAATTCTTCCAACCTATGACCAACCATATGCCCCTACTTAAGACATTTAAAGCTCTTGCTCACCTGGATACTTTTACACAGTTTGAACTAAATAATTGGAATGTCCTCCCTGTCCTTATACTTGAGTTATTCCTTTCCATCATTTAGGTTTCAGTTTAAATGTCAACTCAGACAAAGCCTTTCATGAAAACTTATATTTCCTAACCCATCCTTGGAGATTTATAGGGATTTAGTAGGCAGAGGTTAAGTACTAAAAATTTCTGTATTTGCTACCTTGTAGGAAAATGCCCAAGTTAGTCTTATATGAGCTAGTTGAAATTCACATGCTTAAGAGACTTATACGTATACCTGGAATTAGCAACAAGCACTTCAATTTCAAGATTTCTGCTGCCACTAAATATTATTTATTTCTAGAAAATCAAATTAAATGTTGACCATGGTGTTCAACAGATCCTGTGGAAAAATTTTTTCAGGTATTTCACACACTAACCACCATCCAACATGTTAGTGGGTTTATGTAAATTAACTGAAACTAGCTGAGTTATTGATAAGAGAAGTGTCACTCAATAGTCTACAAAATTAGCATTAAGATGAAGTACATAGAAAAGTTACAGAAATTTGACAGAAAGATTCTATACCTATTCAATATAATTATACAAACAATTTGAGATTATATATTGTCCATGTTTTTAATTTTACAGTAATTAATTTTTATTTTTCAGTGTAAAGATTATTGATCCACTTCAAATTGGAAATAGAAAACCTATCAATAATGTAGTAGATTTCAAGAAATCTGAAACTGATTAAATGAAGAAGTAACATTACATAATTTACCTTGGTAATAATTTTGTGAGGATTTTTTCCCACCTAATAATTCAGTGGACATATTTTTCCTCCTTTGGAAAAATATAGAAGCGTCTTATCATATACATATATACACGCATACAAATATACATACACACACGCACACACACACACACACACACACACACACACACACACACACAATTCCTATCCATAATAATAATTCAGCAGACATATTTTTCCTCCTTTGGGAAAATATGGAAGAATTATATTATATATATGATATATAAAACAAATACGCAAAACAAAAATTTCATATGGAAGAAAGTGAGTGCACCTTTTTTAGGGGAGGAGCATACTTTCTTAAGAACAGAGAAAAGCTCCCATAGTGGGAGGGGACCCAAAAGGGTTGCCCGAGTGCACCATTTATGGAGAGCCCCGTGTGAGTGTAGAATGTTTCCTAGGCTGTGAGTTAGCAGTGCCTATGGATGCATGTTTATGGATGTCTTACCTTCCAGGGGTCCTCAAACTTTTAAAACAGGGGGCCAGTTCACTGTCCCTCAGACCGTTGGAGGCATGGACTATAGTTTAAAAATAAAAACTATGAACAACTTCCTTTTTTTTTTTTAAACTATAGTCCGCCCCGCCAATGGTCTGAGGGACAGTGAACTGGCCCCCTGTTTTAAAAGTTTGAGGACCTCTGGCTGGGCTCTTACCTCAAATATCTGGTTGCCAAGGGGACACACATGCTAGGTAGAGCCTCAGTTCAATGATAGGTCCTGTGGCCCATTTCTGAAAAAAATAATTATGAAGTCAAGGATTATATTCCTATTATGGGTTATAGGATAGATGAAGTTTAACGTTAGCTTTGGTTCTTTTTTCATAGAATGATCAGAAATATGTTTTAGGAAGCTATAAACCACCACTGAATCTTTAGTTCAAAAATTTCAAGCATTTAGTTTGTTTCTTATTATATCACTTACTACATACATGTCTTTAAGTCAACTAATAGTTTGTATTGTGACCAATAGCATCCATATGTCTTGAGTTCATTTCTTAAACAAAATTTCTGTAAGTCACATACAAGGCATTTGGTAAAGAAGATAATAAGAAAAAAAATTTTCAATGATGGTCAATGTTTGCAAAGGATTTAAATCGCTGTTTTCATTTCACAATTCACAGAATCCTCCTGTTGTAGTTTAAGATCTAACTTCTCTTTTAACCCTGGTGAGAAATGGTTTGCTTTCTGCAATCCTTTGACATCAGATTATTATGTAGCATCATGGCAAGGAAGGGACAATAACAACATCAGTATTATTTTCTAGTCTTCTGAAAGTTTAGGAAGCTGTGCTATTTAACATTACAAAAGCAGGCACTTAGCTGAATTACAATTTTTTACCAAGTAATGAATGGAGTACCATTGTTGGGGGAAATGGTAGTTATTAGTCAATTGGTGTGTTTAGTTGTCAGTTTAATTCTGAGAAGATTAATAATCTAGTATATCTCGTATTGGTTATGGGAGAATATAGTGATTTATTAGGATTGCAATACTAGTATTACAAGACTGTCATTATTAGACAACCAGGCATAATCGTTTATAAATTGCTTTTTACATTTTAAATTTTTATTTTATTATAGAGATATGGGGTACAAGTAGGGTTAACTACACAAGTAGGCTGCATGCAGTTGAAGTTTGGGACTCCAACTGGCCCTCACTTCCCCTGGTTTAGAACCAGGTACACTTTGTGTTGTTACATACACTTTTCCTTCCCTGGCAGTGCCCAATGACTGCCAATCCTTTCCTTGTGCTAATATAACTAATGTTCAGGTCCCACTTATGAATGAGAAGATGTGGTATTCAGTTATTTGTTTCTGTGACAGATTACCAAGTATGATGGTCTCCAGTTCCAACCACTTCACTGTGAAGTACATGATTTTGTTCTTCTTTATGGCTGTGTAATACTCCATTGTCTATATGTACCACATTTTTCTTATTCAGTCCACTTTTGATGGGCAGTAAGCTTAGTTCCATGTTTTTGCTATTGTAAATAGTGCGGCTATAAACATGCATACATAGGTGTCCTTTTTGTAGAATGATTTATGTTCCTCTGGGTATATTCCCAGAAGAGGAATTGCTGGATCATATGGAAGGTCAATTTTTAGTTATTTTAGGAATAGCCACACTGCTTTCCATAAAGAATGAACTAGCTTACATTGCCACTAACAGTGTAGCAATGTTCCCTTTTCTCCAGCATGTGTTGCTTTTGATTTATTAATGATGGCCATCCTTACTGGAGTTAGGTGATATTTCACTGTAGTTTTGATTTGCATTTCTCTGGTGATTAGTGAGGCTGAGCATTTTTTCATGTATCTGTTGGCTGTATGTCTACTTTTGAAAAGTGTCTATTCATGTCCTTTGCCCACTTTTTAATAGGGTTGTTTGTTTTTTGTTTTTCATTTTAACTCATCTGAGTTCCTCATAGACCAAAGGATGTTAAGCTTTTTTCAGATACATAATTAGCAAATATTTTTCCCCATTCTGTGTGTTGTCTCCCCACTCTCTTGGTGGTTTCTTCTGTTGAAGGAAAGAATGTCTTGTCTGAAACCAATTAAATTAGGTGCTGATATATTAACCAATATATTTTAGGGTTAATTGTCTCATTAACGCTAATTTTCAAAAAAAAATTCACTGTTACTTCCCCTTTACAGCTACAGTGCCATGGACAGATGTGGTCAAACTTGGTGCCAAACAAACATAAACTAAGGTTGTTAACTATGGCCCTCAAAGACACATGAACAAAAGACAAAGAAGAACTAGGACCACCATGCTATGAGGTTCCAAAATGAGTTGCTGTGTTACATAGAATATTATTTGATTTCCTTTAAAGTAGATTTATGCTTCCCTGTTTTATTAAACTCATGGGTTCACAAAGCCTGTTAAACATTCACAGAATATTTTTGAAGCAGCTTTATTGAAGTATGATTAAAATACACATACAAAAAAACTGCATATGTTCAAAGTACAAAATTTGATAAAGTTTCAAACCTCTTGAACCTATGAGCAAAATCAAGGTAATGAGCTTACACATGACCCCCAAATGTTTCCTCTGGCTCCAGAATCTAAATCTCCATTCTTATTTGAATCCAGCAGTCATGGTGGGCACCCTTTGCCAAGGAGCCCCTAACTCCAGACACCTGGAGACAAGGATAGCAAGGCTCCCATATCCCCATCTATGCAGCACAGGGCAAGTATGACTGGGACCGGAGTGGACATATCGTTGGTTTCTTTTTTTTTTTTTTTTTTT
>NW_007247445.1:153299-162956 GCF_000164805.1 Carlito syrichta
CCTCAGCCTCCCAAAGGCGCGGGATTACAGGCTGAGCCACCGAGCCCGGCTATTGTTGGCTTCTTATGCAGAGACTTCTGGGGCAACTTGAGGAACAATGGTTTGACAGATGTCCTTGTGGCCTAGGTGAGCTTAGGCTGGGGGATCACAGGGAGTCCAGGGTTATCTTTTTTGAAAGTTTGATGGCATCTCCAATGATATTGTTTCTAATGCCAAGAAAACTTTCTTTATTTTTTCCATGCCAATAAGTCTGTTTACATTCATTGTCTTTTCTAGCATCGATTTTGTTTTTTTCTTGGAAATCATGTTTTATCTAATTTTCAAGTGTCTTTTTAATTTACTTTTTAAAATCATTTCCTAATTGTATTTTGTATCTTTCTCTCCCTTTTTCCTCAATAATTTGACTAGCTAGGAGTTATTTTATAAAGTTTTTTAATTTTCTTTTTTTCTTATTTTAAATTTAAAGGGTACATGTGCAGGTTTGTTACATGGATATATTGTGTGATGGTAAGGTTTGAACGTCTATTAAATCTGTCACCCCAAAAGTGAGCATAGTACCCTACTTAACCCTTGCCCTTCTCCTATTCCCTCTCCCCTCTTTAGGAGTCTCCAGTGTCTGTCATTCTTATCTTAAGTCCATGTGTACCCAGTTTTTAGTTCCCACTTGTAAGAAAGAACACAAAGTATTTGGTTTTCTGTTACTTGCATTAATTCACTTAGAAAAATGGCCTCCAGTTGCATCCACATTGCTGTAAAGGACACTATTTTGTTCCTTCCTATGGCTGCATAATATTCCGTGGTGTATATGTACCACCTTATCTTTACCAAGTCCACACTGATGGGCATCAACGTTAGTTCCATGTTTTTGCTATTGTCAGTAGTGCTACAAAAATCATAAGCATTTAGGTTTCTTTTTGGTAGAACAATTTGTGCTCCTTTGGGTGTATACCCAACAGTAGGATTGCTAAGTTGAATGGTCAATCTATTTTTAGTTCTTTGAGAAATTTCCAAACTGACTTTTTCTTTTTGTTTAGGATTACTTTGGCTATTCAGGCTCTTTTTTTCCTTTTAAATGAAATGAAGAATTCTAATTGTGTAAAAAATTATGCTACTAGTTTGATAAGTATTGCATTGAATCTATAGTTTGCTTTGAGCAATATGGACAATTTCACAATATGATTCTTCCAGCCCATGAGCATGGAATGATGGAATGTTTTTCCATTTGTTTGTGACTTTGATTTATTTCAGCACTGTTTTGTAGTTCTCTTTGATTAAATATATTCCCAGATACTTTTTATGTGTGCAGGTATTATAAATAAGATTGTGTTCTTAATTTGGTTCTCAGTTTGAATATTATTGATGTATAGAAATGCTGCTTTTTGAATGATTTTGTATCCTGAAACTTCACTGAAGTTGCCTATCAGTACTAGGATACTTTTGATGGAATCTTTAGGGTTTTCTAAATATAGAATCATATTGTCTATAAAGAGAGATGATTTGATTTCCTCTTTTCCTACTTATTTCTTTCTGTTGCCTGATAGCTTTGGCTAGGACTTCTAGACCTATTTTAAATAGGAGCGGTGTCTGTGGATATCCTTGTCTTGTTACAGTTCTTAGGGGAAATCCTTCCAACTTTTTGTCTATTTGGTGTGGTATTGGCTGGGTTTGTCATTGGTGGCTCTTATTATTTTGAGGTATGTTTCTTTGATACCTAGATGTTTGAGGGTTTTTTTAATCACAAAGGGATACTGATTTTATCAAATGGTTTTTCTGCATCTATTAAGATAAACTTGTGGTTCTTTTTTTTTTTTTTTTTTTGAGATAGATCCCATCTTTTATTTTTTGGAATAGTTTCAGTAGTATAGGTACTGGCTCTTCTCATAGATGTGGTAAAATTCAGCTGCAAATTTATGTGGTTCAGGAACTTTGTTGGTTGGGAGGTCTTTTAGTAATGATTCAATCTTGTGACTCATTATTAGTTTGTTCAGGGTTTGAATTTCTATACATTTTAATCTCGGGATGTTGGTGTGTTTCCAGGAATTTATCTATTTCCTTCAGTTTTTCTAGTTTACATAAATATAGATGCTTACAGTAAACTTTGAGAATCTTTTGCATTTCTTTGGGATCAGTTGTAACATCACCTTTTTTTTTCCTGGCTATACATATTTGGATCTTTCTCTCCTCCACCCCACCCCTCCTTTTTTTATATCTTGCCAGTGGTCTACCAATCTTGTTTATCCTTTCACAAAACAAGCTGTCTTTTCATTAATCTTTTTTTTTTTCTTAATTTTATTTACTTCTGCCCTGATTTTGGTTCTTTCTTTTCTACTACTAGCTTTGGCTTTGGTTTCTTCTTGACTTTTTAGTCCCCATAGGTGGGATGTTAGGCAGTTTATTTTGAGATGTTTCTATCTTCTTAATGCAGGTGTTTAGTGTTATAAACTTTTCCCTTAACACCACTTTTGTTGCATCCCAGAGGTTTTGGTATGTTGTGTCTTTATTTTCATTTTTTTTAATGACTTTTTATCTGTCTTGATTTCATTGTTTACTCAAAAATCATTCAGAGGCAACCTGTTTACTTCCCATGTATTTGTGAGGTTTTAAGACTGCCTCTTGATGTTTGTTTCTATTTTTATTCCACTGTGGTCAGAGAAGATGCTTGGTATGGTTTTGATCTTTTGGAGTTTATTAGGATGTGCCTTATGACTGAGCATGTGGTTTATCTTAGAATATGTTCCATGTGCAGATGAGAAGAATATATATCACTTTTTTTTTTTTTTGAGATAGATCCCATCCACTGTTATTCTGATGAGTCTCTCTTAGTAGGTGATCTGGCCTTATTCTAGCTGCCTTGAAGATTTTTTGTTTCATGTTAACCTTGGAGAGTCTAAATACTACGTGCCTTTGATATGGTTATCTTATACAGTATCTCACAGGAGCTCTCTGAATTTTTTGTATCTGTGTGCTTACCTCTCTACCATAATTGGGGACATTCTCTTGGAGTATGTCTACAAATACTTTTTCCAGGTTTTTTTCATTTTCTTCTTCTTTCTCTGGAATACCAATCAGACATAGGTTTGGTCGCTTTAAAAAATATCATATTTCTTGAAGTCTGTTCATTTTGTTTAATTCTGTCTGATTGGATTGATTAGAAAGATTGATTTTCAAGTACTTAATTATTTCTTCTGCTTAGTCTACTCTGTTAAGGCTTGTGACTGTATTTTGAAATTCCTGAAATGAATTCTTCAATTCCACAGGTTCAGTTTGGTTCTTTTTTAGATTTACCATGTCAACTTTCAGTTTGGATTGTTTTCATGGCTTCTTTGCTTAGGGTTTCTGCTTTCTCTTGAATCTCATTGAGTGTCTTAGCCATCCATATTCTAAATTTTATATCTGTCATAATGAACAATTCATTCTAGTTAGAATTCATTGTTCAGGAGTTGGTGAAATAATTTGGGGGCAATTAAACCTTCAGGTTTTTGGTATTACTGAAGTTCTTCCACTGGTTCCTTCCCACCTAAGGTAGCTGATTCTACTTTTTTTTTTTTTTTTTTCCTTTGAGTTTGCTATCATTGGGGTGGGGCTTTTTGCTTTTGTTTTTGTTTTTGTTTTTTCCTTTTTTCCCTTTTAGGTATGGTAGTAGTGTATGTTGTATGTGGTTGATTGGCTTCATTTCTGGGTGCTTTCAGAGAGCCATTGCTCTGTATGAGTTCCTTGGTTGCATATGGGATTGTGTGATGACTTGTCCCAGACCATACTTATTGTAGCAGTATGTTTTCGTTAGGTGGTATAGTTCAGGCTCCAGTAGATGGAGCTTAAAAGTAAGAGCCAGTAGCATCAGTGGTGGCTGCAAAGATCTTGCCAGACAGCACTGGAAGTTGAGATCTCTACAGAATGCCAGGCCTTGGTCACAGTGTTCAGGCAGATGTGGAGCCACCACACTTGGAGCCTGAAGCAGGCAGTACTTGTCTGTGAGGAAGCAGCCGCCGAGATGGGGAGTGAGGGATTTGCTGACTGCTCCCTGCCTCTGAGTACCGCGGCTATGGAGTCTGTTTTGAGAGTGCACAAAACCACTCAACTCAACTGCTCTCTTTCTCTCTCTGGCTTGTGGGTGACAGGGATAGGACAGCAACAGCGGAAAGTTGAGCTCTCAGAGGTCCATCAGGCCTCAGCTACAGTGTTCAGGGAGTATGGGGTCACCACACTCAAGGCCTGAAACAGGTGATCCCTGCCTGGGGAGGGACGCAGCTGATGTGGTGGGAGGGGCATGAGGGGCATGCTGAGTGCTCACTGCTGCTGCATAATGAGGCTATGGAGTCTGTGTTAGGGGTACACAATATTGCCCAGCTCTACTGCTCCCTCCCTGGCCCGGTAACAGCAGCTGTGGTAGTGGCAGCTGCAGCAGCTGCAAAGGAATTGCCACTCTTAGAGGAATGCCAGTCCCCCTTCCTTGATAGGGCAAACGGCAACTGGTGCTGAGCTGCACAGGGATCAGTGGCCTGCAGGGTTCCATACGGGCTTGGGCTGTGCCTCTGCACAGTCACCAGGTGGATCTCTATGTTGGTCTGGGGACCCAGAAGTTCACTACAGTTCTCCTGTGACTAGGATTACAAGGGTCTGTGACATGGTATGGTTTCCTGGGGGTCTCTCATGCACTCACCCCTTAATCACATTAGGGGGCCTCACACAGCTCTGTGCCAAGTCCAGCTCAGTAGGCTGTCTGGCTTTGCTCCTCTCTGCTTTCTGTGAATCCTGTCACTTCTCTGGTAAATCCTAACGTGTGCTTTTATACAACCACCTTGGGGTGTTGCTATTCCCTCACCATTTTGGTTCCTCTCTGCAAGAGAGGTGCACACTAGCTGCTTCTAGTCAGCTATCTTGAACTGGAGGCTCTTATATATACTTTCGATGTTTTGCCCCAATGTGGTAGAGAATAACAAGTATTCTAATTCAGATTCCATGCTTTTGTAATTATTGCCACTGTAATTATCATATAATGGTTTCTAGAACAAGTCCCATATTCGTTTTGTTTTCTTATAAGTGTCTGTAACAGCAAAAATATTGTAACTTTTTATTTGAATTACATATATCATTTCTTTGGAGTGGGTAAGCCACAAATTCAAAAGGCTTTTTGGATCACTATACTTGGGCATGTGTCTGATATCTAATTTCCAATTAGTGGTATTTTGGTTCATATTTTTATTATTTGCATGCCAAAGTTTTAGTCTTCTTTCATTTCAGCTGTAACTGTTTCTGGGTTCCATGCTTTTTTAGTTTCTATATCATTGTGATAGTTCTCTTTATCTGTGTTAAAAACATGTCTGGCTTGTTATCATTTTCAGTCTAGTTTATTTTTATTTAAATAAAGCTTAGAAGATGACTGGGAAGAGTATTCCAGGGACTCAGAAAATGAATGAAATGGAAAGATTTTCGAGAGTGGGTTCTTTTTATTCAGGAAATGCCTGGACTACTACAGGAATACACATTCCAGATGCATCGTTTTCCTCACAATCAATTATACAATTTGTTGAGGGCATTTCCTTTACATTTTCTTTCTTTAAAGTTCTCATGGAGTAGTTCTTCCTTAGGACAAACAGTAATTCTTTTTATTTTTTACAATGTTCATCAAACTTCTGCTTTAATCCTTTTATGATGAGTTTTAACTTATTTTTCCACTCTAATTTTCCTTGCTTGCTCTATATTTCCTCAGACTTTTGAATACAAGGAAGTCTTCAATATACAGATATATCTTTTCTATTACAATCCTTGTCTATTTCTAGTTCTTGAGACTTTTTTTTTTTTTTTTTTTTTGCAAATGCGAAAGTGGGAGCTTGATCTGTTTCTTTTGTGTCTCAAATGTATTCTCTGTCAGGGTACATGTTTTTAAAATAATATAAAATCATATAATGGACCTTGACATCCAACCTAATACTATAAGAAAATGACTGACAGTAGTGGGAAACTATGGCGGGGGGAGATGGGATTAACGAGCATATATCTGTCTGGGGATGGGGAAGCACCTCTTATCAATAGGGTGCCTGAATGAAACGTATCTGTATACCTAACCCTTAACTGTACGCCACAACATCATAATAAAAAACATTGGTTATAAAAAATAAAAAATAAAAAATAAAATAAAACTGAAGCTAATTGTTTATTAAACATAAATGCACAATATATATCTTTTTAGAGAGCAATGATCTTTTCTCTGATGTCCTTCATCATCCCTGGAAAAGTTGAGATGAATGGCGCTCACCTGGTACGAAAGGGCCTGTCACAGCTCTAATGTAGCAACTGACTACATGCTTTTACATAAACACTAGGAACAAAGGCATAGCGTCAAGTGAGTTGAGAGTTGAGTGACTTCAGTAAGCTTTGCTTTTCAAAAAATCCTAAAATTCTGTCAATGCTTAAACAAAAGTATACATGGAATACCCTTATACCTCCCTAAAATAAAAACAATCTTCTGATCCTACTCAACATGTAAGCAAATAATATATCTAATTGTTTTGATTTTGATTTATACGTTTCCACATGTATCTGTAAACTTTTCAGCATGAACCCCCTGGCATTTTCTTAGACATATGTTTTGAACAATGGTCATTCCACATTCATTAAGTTTATAGACCTTCTTTCCAATGCAAATGATCTATTTTCAAATAAAACTTTAGCTATAAATAAAATAAAATAAAATAAAATAACTTATATTTTAAGTAACAAAGTATGGACAAAGAAAAATTAGAAAATAAATAATTAAAATTTAACTGTTAAACTTCTTAATCTATGTTTAGCTATTCCTAAATCACTGGATTGTATTTGAGAAGTGAAACATAATTTACTTCAGCCAAAAATAAATAAACAGAAACCAGTTAACTTAACTTTGTCACTGTTTGTTTAGACTAAACTTAATTCATCATGTGCTAAATATACCAAAAATGAACTAGGGGATAATTTGTAGTATTACAAAGGCTTCTTCACTTAAAAAGATTTTACCTAACTATACTTTAACTAGTGAGCCCCTACTTAAGTTCTTAAGTACTTTTTCTAAAGAATATAACTGAAGTGTAAGCAAATTTTAAATTATGAAGAACCAAAATCAACACCAACCAGAAAGAAAAGCAAATCCTTATCTTTTAATTCAAATTATATCATATTATATAATACGATAGTTGTGTTGTAATATATGTGTATGATATAATATGATATATAATTATAATATGATATGTTGTGTATCTAGATAGACTATGTGCTTAAGTCCAGTTCTAATATATTCTTTTTTTTAATTTTTTTAATTTGAAGATGTGGAGTACAACTCAGGGTTAGATACACAAGTATTCATTATGCAGGTACCCTTGTTGATGAGGTGTGCTCGCCTCCAGGCAGTTTCCCACTACTACCAATCCTGCCCCCCCCACCTCCCCCGGCAATTTCTAACTACTGCCAATCCCTTTCTTATAGTATAATAATTGTTCAAGGTCCACTTATGAGTGAGAACATGTGGTACTCAGTTCTTTGTTTCTGTGCTAGATCATTTAGTATTATAAACTCCAAGTCAACCCAAGTTGATGTAAAGTTCATAATTTTGTCCTTATTTATGGCTGAGTAATATTCCATTGTGTATAAGTAACACATTGTTTTTTTTATCCAGTACTCTTTTGATGGTCAGCATAGTTGGTTCCATGTCTTTGCTATTGAAAATAATGCTGTAGCCGGTCTCAGTGGCTCAGCCTGTAATCCCGTGCCTTTGGGAGGCTGAGGTGAGTGGATTGCCTGAGCCCGCGGGTTCGAGACCCTCCTGAGCAGCAAGACCTCATCTCTACAATAAATCAAAAAATCAGCCGGGCGTGATAGCGCATGCCTGTAATTCCGGCTACTCGGAAGGCTGAGGCGGAAGGATAGCCAGAGCCCAGCAGGTCGAGGCTGCGGTGGCCAGGAGCGGCCACTGCACTCCAGTATGGGCGGCACAGTGAGACTCCAACTCAAAAAAAAAAAAAAAAAAAAAGAAAAGAAAAGAATGCTGTAATAAACATGCATATGAAGGTATCTTTTTCATAGAGTTTCTCTGGGTATATTCTCAGTAGGGGGATCGCAGGGTCATATGGAACGTCAAATTTTATATCTTTTAGGAATCGCCCAACTGTTTTGCACAGAGGTTGTACTAGTTTACACTCCCACCAACAGCGAGAAAGTGTTTCCTTTACCCTGCATACTCTTCAGCATCTGTTGTTTTGGGGGTTATTGATGACAGCCATCCTGACTGGAGTTAGGTGGTATCTCAGTGTGGTTTTAATTTGCATTTCTTTGATGACTACTGAGGCAGAGCATTTTATCATGTATCTGTTGGCTACTCATATGTCTTATTTTGAGATGTGTCTATTCATGTCTTTTGTCCACTTTGTAATAGGGCTGTTTGTCATTTTTCTTTTCAGCATGTTTGAGTTCCTTGTAGATCCTAGATGTTAGGCTTTGTCAGATATACAGCTGGCAAATATTTTTTCCCATTCTATAGCCTATCTCTCTACTCTCTTGATGGTTTCTTTGGCTTTGCAGATTGATAAGGTCCCACTGGTCTACCTTATCTCTTATGGCATAAGCACTTGGGGTTTTGATCAGGAATTGGTGGCCAGTTCAAATTTCCATAAGGGTGTCTCCTGTGTTTCTAAGGTTCTTATAGTTTGAGGTTTTACATTTAGGTCTTTGATCCATTTAGAGTTGATTTTTGTGTATGGTGATAGGTAGGGGTCTTGTTTTAATCTTCTGCATGTGGTCAGTCGGTTTTCCCAGCATCATTTACTGAATAAGTTTTTCTCTCCCCAGTAGTTGTTGGTGGAGGCTTCGTCGAAGAGGAGTTGGTTGAGAAATTGATGTTTTGCTTCTGGAATCTCTATCCTGTTCCATGGGTCTATATGCCTGCTCTTGTACCAATGCCAGGCTGTTTTGATTATTGTAGCTTTGTAATAAAGATTAAAGTCTGGGAGTGTGATACCTCCTGCTTTTTTTTTTTTTCTGAGGATTGTTTTGGCTATTCATGGGCTTTTTTGTTTCCATATGAATTTCTGTACTGTTGTTTCCAGGTCTGAGAAGAATGCTGCTACTAATTTTATTGGTATTGTGTTAAATCTGAGATTGCCTTGGGTAGGATGGACATCTTAACAATGTTGATTCTTCCAATTCATGAACATGGAATATTTTTCTATTTGTGTCATCTTTGATTTCTTTGAGCAGTGTTTTGTAGACTTTGTTGTAAAGATCTTCCACTTCTCTGGTTAGGAAGATGCCAAGGTATTTCTTTGTTTTTGTTTTTGTTTTGTTTTGAGTTTTTTTAGGCTATTATGAATGGGATTGTGCTTTTCAGTTGATTCTCTACCTGTTTGTTGTTGGTGTATAGAAATGAAACTGGGCCAGGCTTGGTGAGACCTCATCTCTACAATAAATTTTTAAAAATTATCCAGGTGTGGTAGTGCATGCCTGTAGTTCCAGTTACTTGGATGGCTGAGGTCGAAGGATCGTTGGAGCCCAGCAGGTTGACACTGGTGTGCCCATGAGTGTGCCACTGCACTCCAGCCTGGGTGACAGAGTGAGACTCCAACTCAAAAAAATAAAAGAGATAGAGAGATGAACCTGTCTTTTGCACATTGATTTTGTCCCCTGAGACTT